>NC_053441.1:24705406-25005406 GCF_007990345.1 Gossypium hirsutum
GAGTCTATGCTGCGGATCATGGCTAACCAATCCAAACCAAGAATAACATCAAATTCGTCAAACGGCAAAAGCATCAAATTGACCGGAAAAAGGATTTCGGATATTAGAGGCATCTCTTACACACTTTATCAACAAGTACGTATTGACCCAAAGGGTTTGACACTCGAATTACGAACTCAGTAGATCAACAGGTAGAGTCTTACTGGATGCTAAGGTTTCGCATACATATGAATGAGTAGAGCCAGGGTCAATCAATGCAATCACATTAGTATCAAAGAGAGTGAAGGTACCAGTGATGACGTCAGGGGAGGATGCCTCCTCTCGTGCGCGAATGGCATATGCTCTAGCAGGAGTACGGTTCTCGGCTCGAACAGCCGTATCAGAGCCCTCTCTGACTACCACCCCTACCTCCTAAAATTCTCGGTGGTCTACCTCTAGTTGTCACTCCACTAGGTCTTGCACCTTGAATCTTATCTTCTCATCAAGCTCCGTGCAATCTCTAATGAAGTGGTCCTTCGAACCGCATCCGTAACAGGCCCTGTTAGTAGACTTACCCCAACATTCACCTAGGTGTCGTCTTCCGCATTGGGACATTCAGGTTTCTCTTGACGATTATTGCCCACACTAGCTACCGAAGTAGCTCGGGAGTCCGTCGATGGTCGTGCTCTGATGGAAATTCCCGCAGTCGTCCTCGACTTATTAGTGTCCTCCCTGAACTTCTTTACAGCTGAGAACGGAGCTTTACCCGTCGATCTTTTACGATAGTCTCTAGCTTCAAATTCAGCCTTCTTCTTCTCCTTTCCAAGTTCTTCCGCCTTGCAGGCTCGTTCGACTAGTGTTACGAATTCTTTTATCTCCAAAATACCCACTAGTAGCTTCAAATCTTCATTCAATCCTTCTTCGAATCTTTTGCACATAGCAACCTCATCAGCTACAAACTCCCGGGCATACCTACTGAGTCTTACGAATTCATGTTCGTATTCAGATACTGTCAGACGGCCTTGCTTGAGTTCCAAGAATTCCTTGCGCTTTTGATCAATGAACCGTTGACTAATATATTTCTTTCGGAATTCCGTTTGAAAGAAGTCCCAAGTAACTCGTTCGTTTGGGACTATGAAAATCAGGGTCCTCCACCAATAGTAGGCTGAGTCCCGCAACAAGGATATAGCACACTTTAGACATTCATCGGGTGTGCATGACAGTTCATCAAACACCCGAATGGTGTTATCAAGCCAGAACTCGGCCCTTTCAGCATCATCAGTAACTATGGCCCTGAACTCCTCAGCCCCGCGCTTCCTAATCAAGTCTACAGGTGGCTTACTCAGCCTCACAGGATCAGTGACTGATGGCATTACGGGCTCTTGGGGTGGATTATTCAAATTCGGGAATTGTTGGACAGCCGGATTGGTTCGGGCATATTGCGCGACCCACTCATTCATCATGGTAAAGAAGGCTTGTTTAGCCCCTCACCTTGATTATTCGCAGATGACTGAGGTTCAACAGGCGGCGTACCTTGTGCAGGAGCAGCCGCTACACTTTCAACGTCATCCGCCAAGGTTCTCTCTACACCGGGATCCATTTACTAATCAAAACAAAAATTTTAACCGTCAGAAGTCATCACACATTTAAACATTAACATTAAGGCATGTATAGCTAGACTCATACGTGCTATGGTAGTCCTAGAACCGACTAAACCATAGCTCTGATACCAATAAAATTGTAACACCCCGAACCAGAGACCGTCGCCGGAGTCGAACACGAGGTGTTAACAGACTTCAAACCACTTATTTGACATTTCCCAGACAAGCTGCCAATCTGCGTACTAGTCGCTTTAAAAATCATATCTTGAGTTCTGAAACTCGAAATCCAGTTCCGTAAATTTTCCCTGGAACTATACTCATATACCTATATGGTAGAATTTTTGTAGAATTTTTGGTCGGGCCAATTAGTACATTTTATTAGTTAAATTCTCCCTATTACAGGGTGCGACTACACTGACCTTCAAGCATTACGATTTGGATAACTCCCTGCACAGAGCTTCAATACTGATGTCGTTTGTTTCTATAGAAACTAGACTCAGAGAGGAATATATACATATATCGTATGACTCCTAATTATCTCTGGTTAATTTATAATGAATTTCCAAAGTCGGAACAGAGAACCCAGAAACTGTTCTGGCCCTGTCTCACGAGAACCTGAATATCTCTTAACATACTGTCCATATGATCGTTTCGTTACTTCTATATGAAAATAGACTCATCGAGCTTCGATTACATAATTTATTCACTATTTAATTCCATTCCTACTAATTTTTGTAATTTTTCAATCCCACGTCACTGCTGCTGCCAGCATCTGTTACTGAAGCAACTATGCCCATTTCGTGATTTCTCATTGATCTAACTAGTAATTCATCATACATATCACAAAATTATAATCATGACTAGCCATACCAAAGGCTAATCATTGTCAAACATCTCCCTACTACACTATTGCCATATCATGAATCTTAACACCAAAACTAATCAGCCATGACATATGGCATAAAAAAAATCGAATTACCAAGACTTACGACCTAACGTTATAAAACCAAATCCAACCGAACATTTATGCCATTTTCGCATGGCTAAAAGTTTACATACCAAATTTCAACAAAACATATTAGCCTATACATGCCGAAATGTTCTCCTAGACCGACTAAAAAGAAGATACCAAAAGTTGCTAGCCGGTGTGATGACTCCGATGACGGCCCGATCACGCAAAAAGAGACGAGTCCAAGAAACCTAAAATAGGTGACAAGGAAACACCGAGTGAGTATATAACTCAGTAAGTCATAAGCAATGCACTACCATCCATTAATAACATTATCACAAGAGGAAGCAAAGTGGAACGAGGCTAGTTACTCCATCCATACCGAACCATACCATAGTTCCTCAAACCTATCGGTTCAATCTCATACCAAGTCATGCATTCACATTCCATATACTAATCAATAGGATATTTGAGGCATTTTCATACATCATTTTATTTTCGTTACAATCATACAACTAAACGACCTTTCACCTATTCCACGATAAATCTTATGTACGTGACTTCAATTATAATTGTCACATAGGTTCAAACTTACCAAGATCAACTCCAAATATAAACATAGCGCCTATTAGCCATGAACTCAAGGTACTTACCCGATCCGCTGTCCGTGATCAACTCAATAATGTCGCACACTTAGTGTCCATAGTGATTCAAAAATATATATTAAGTCCGCACACTCAGTGCTATATAATCAACTCGCACACTTAGTGCTATATAATCAAACTCGCACACTTAGTGCTGTACAATTTAAACCCGCACACTTAGTGCCAATCTCATGATCATAAATGTTTATACCCGCACACTTAGTGCCGAGATCAACAACTCAATACATCTCACCTCTTTTCTTTTCATTCAACACTTTCATCACCACGTGCATACATGTATATAAATTTATCATTCCATTCGGCATAATTACATAGACATTATGTCTATTTAGATCAATACAAAATATATGCTTGGTGACTTACTTTATGTTGGGTAAAATAATTCCAAGTCGGCTACTCGATGACCTTCGATTTCCCCTTGTTGGACTCCTCTCCTTTAGGTTCTTGAGCTTAAATAAATAAATCAACTAGTTTAATTACCTTGCTAGTTATTTATATCCCATAACATTAATAGTTTCATATCAAAAGAAGCATACGGCAACATTTTATTTTTATTCACCTTATGCTTTTTACTAACTTTAAGCCATTCGGCTATTGATCACCTAAGATCCAATTACTAAAATTAACCCAATAAATATTTCAATAAAACACACATAAATATTATATACACGGCAACCACCCTTGTTAATTACTCATATATATTTTAATAATTTTCATTTCATCTTATAACCATTCTTGTTCAAAACATTAGAACCTTAACTAATACTTATAAATTGTCTCAAGGCCGAATGCATTCTTACTTCCAAAGTAACATAGTCGATGATATATTTTATTTCAAGGTACATATTCATAATTCAAATTCAACCATATAAACCAATATCACCCACTTGATCAATTATAGAGAATTAAAGTTAATATCACAATGTGTACTCTATATGGCCCATTATACATAATCAAATTTAACATCATCTATATATTTACTCATATGGCCGAATATACATACCCCCATATAATATCATTTTCATTCCATTTAACACTTAATTTCCACCACATAAACACTTGGCCGAATAATCCTAAACTAGCAAAACTCCACATTTGTTCATACCATCTTTTAAATTCACATGTATATTTTATTTTTACATGAACCATAGCCGAATCGTTTTAACCATGAGTAACATAACAAGCATAAATCATACTTATGGATGTACCATGGCCGATTCAATCTAATCACATCCAAAATCATCAACCATTTTCAATGCATATAACATATATAAACATGAATAAGTTTCATATAATCTCTTAACACATTAATTTCTTTCATCAACAATCTTTTCTTTCTTTATCCATCAAAACTTAAAGGTAAGAAAAAAAATCAAGTTCTTCGCACACATACCATAACCGAAAGTTCCATCCAACACTCTAAATTCAAAATTTTAGTATGGCTAGGTAAGAAAAACGTGATGATTAACCTGAACAAACTAAGATTTCAAAAGAAAGATTAACAAAATTTACTAACCTTCTCTTCATTCAAAAGGCCGAATGCCTTTGCCCCCCCCCTCTTTTTCTTCTTCTTGTACGGCTAAGAAGAACAAGGTAATAACCCCCTTTTTTTTCTTTTATTATCCTTAGTATTTCTTTTATTATTTCCTTTCTTTTACATAAAATAATGACCACTTCATGGAATTTACCACATATTCTAATATATGCTCCATCATGGCCGGCCACTATGTATAAAAAAGGAGTATTTGACATGCAAAGCCATTATTTTCACTACATGCTTTAATAGGTCCTTATAAATTAACCTGTCACATTTCAAAATTTTCTCACATAAGTCCTATTTACTAAAATTCACCTACAATTAAACAAAATTCAAATATGAAATTTTCACACATGCATATATACATATAATAAGCATCAAATATGACAGCTAATTATTTTTATGACTCGGTTTAGCGGTCCCGAAACCACTTCCCGACTAGGGTCAATTTTGGGCTGTCACAACTCTCCCCACTCAAGAAATTTTCGTCCCCGAAAATCTTACCGGTAAATAGGTTTGGGTATCGTTCTTTCATCGAGCTCTCGGTTTCCCAAGTAGCTTCCTCGATCCCGTGTTTGAGCCATAACACCTTTACTAACGGAACCCTTTTGTTTCGCAACCCCTTCACTTCACGAGCTAGGATACGCATCGGCTCTTCTTCATAACTCATATCGGCTTGAATTTCAACCTCCGACGGACTAATTATGTGCGAAGGATCAGATCTATAGCGTCGAAGCATCGAAACATGAAAGACGTCGTGAATCTTTTCAAGTTCAGGGGGTAAAATCAATCGATACGCAACTGGACCGACTCGTTCGGATATTTCGTATGGCCCAATGAATCTCGGACTCAACTTGCCCTTTCGGCCAAATCTGAGTACCTTTTTCCAAGGCGAAACTTTAAGAAACACTTTATCTCCCACCTGATATTCAATGTCTTTTCGTTTCAAATCCGCATACGATTTCTGACGATCCGTGGCTGCCTTTAGACTTTCACGGATTACCCTTACTTTCTGTTCGGCATCTTTAATCAAATCGACTCCGAAAATTTTACTTTCACCGAGCTCGGTCCAAAACAATGGTGTACGGCATTTACGACCGTACAAAGCCTCATAAGGTGCCATCTTAATACTTGATTGAAAACTATTGTTGTAAGCGAATTCAATCAAAGGTAAATACCGTTCCCATGAACCACTAAACTCGAGGATGCAACATCTCAACATATCCTCAAGTATCTGAATTATCCGCTCGGATTGACCATCGGTTTGTGGATGAAAAGCGGTGCTAAAATACAGCTTGGTACCCAAAGCTTCTTGCAATTTCTTCCAAAATCGCGAGGTGAATCTCGGATCTCTATCCGACACGATAGAAATAGGTACTCCATGTAATCTCACAATCTGAGAAACATACAATTCAGCTAGTTTATCCAATGAAAAATCCGTACGCACGGGGATAAAGTGAGCCGACTTAGTCAGTCTATCAACAACAACCCAAATCGCATCCTTCTTGCTTGCTGACAATGGCAGTCCGGACACAAAGTCCATTGTGACTCGATCCCATTTCCACTCGGGTATCATGATCGGCTGAAGTAATCCTGAAGGCACTTGATGTTCCGCTTTCACTTGTTGACATATTAAACATCTTGAAACAAAGTCGGAGATGTCCCGTTTCATACCATGCCACCAAAACCGACGTTCAAATCGTTGTACATTTTCGTACTCCCCGGGTGAATTGACATTCGGCTACAATGAGCTTCGTTCAGAATCATCGAAATGAGTTCTGAATTTCTTGGAACACACAACCGACTTCTGAACCTCAAACAATCGTCATCATCAATTTAAAATTCGGATTCCATATTCGGAATACATTCAGCCCGTTTTGCAACCAATTCATCGTCGACTTTCTGAGCTTCACGAATTTGATGAATCAATAATGGTTTAGCCTTTAATTCAGCTACTAACACATTGTCGGGTAGAACAGACAAGTGCACATTCATCGCTCGTAAAGCAAACAGCGATTTCCGGCTTAAGGCGTCCGCAACCACATTAGCCTTTCCCGGGTGGTAATCAATGACAAGCTCGTAATCCTTCAACAACTCAAGCCAACGTCTTTGTCGCAGATTTAAGTCTCTTTGAGTCATCAAATATTTGAGACTTTTGTGATCCGAAAATACATGGCACTTTTCGCCAAACAAATAATGTCGCCATATTTTCAAAGCAAATACGATGGCGGCTAGTTCGAGATCATGGGTTGGATAATTTCTCTCGTGTGGCTTCAATTGTCTCGACGCATAGGCCACAACTCGACCTTCTTGCATCAATACGCAACCCAACCCGAGTAGGGATGCGTCACTATAAATGACAAACTCTTTGCCTGATTCGGGTTGCACTAAAATTGGAGCTTCAGTCAAATGAGTTTTCAGTTGATCGAAGCTTTTCTGACATTTCTCCGTCCATTCGAACTTAGCATCCTTTTGAAGTAGCTTCGTCATTGGTGTGGCTATCATCGAGAAACCTTTTACAAATCGTCGGTAATAACCGGCGAGCCCCAGGAAGCTCTGAACTTCGGTAACATTTCTTGGAGGCTTCCAGTTAAGTATGGCTGAAATTTTGCTCGGGTCAACTCGAATACCCGATGCGGATACCACATGACCCAAGAAACTAACCTCTCTTAACCAGAACTCACACTTACTGAACTTAGCATATAACTTCTTATCCCGTAAAATTTGCAACACTAATCTCAGGTGCTCAGCATGTTCGGTCTCATCTCCTGAATAGACTAAGATGTCATCGATGAACACAACTACGAACCGGTCTAAATACTGTCTGAAGATCCGATTCATCAAATCCATAAATACCGCAGAGGCATTAGTGAGCCCGAACGGCATCACTAAGAACTCGTAGTGACCGTACCTCGTTCTGAAAGCAGTTTTGGGTACGTCCGAATCTCGAATCCGCAACTGATAATAACCCGATCTCAAATCTATCTTTGAAAACACTGAGGCTCCCTTTAGTTGATTAAACAAATCATCAATGCGCGGTAATGGATATTTATTCTTTATCGTCACTTTATTCAGTTGACGATAGTCAATGCACAACCTCATGGTTCCGTCCTTCTTTTTCACGAACAATACTGGTGCACCCCAAGGTGAGAAACTTGGTCGAGCGAAACCTCTATCCGTCAACTCTTGCAATTGAGCTTTCAATTCCTTTAACTCGGTTAGTGCCATACGATACAGAGCTATCGAAATTGGCGTAGTTCCAGGTACAAGCTCAATACCAAACTCTATCTCCCGAACAGGTGGCAAACCCGGTAACTCTTCAGGAAAAACATCCGGGTATTCACAAACCACCGGCACAGATTCGGGTTTCTTTTCTAATTCTTTGTCATCAAGTACATACGCAAGGTATGCTTCGCACCCTTTTCTTACATATTTCTGGGCCAACATTGCTGATATTACAGCTGGCAACCCCCTTAAGTCCGTAGACTCAACTCGGATTATCTCGTTATTTGCGCACCTCAAATCAATAGTCTTGCTTTTGCAATTCACAACCGCATCATGCGCGGTCAACCAATCCAAACCAAGAATAACATCAAATTCGTCAAACGGCAAAAGCATCAAATTGACCGGAAAACAGGATTTTCGGATTATTAGAGGGCATCTCTTACACACTTTATCAACAAGTACGTATTGACCCAAAGGGTTTGACACTCGAATTACGAACTCAGTAGACTCAACAGGTAGAGTCTTACTGGATGCTAAGGTTTCGCATACATATGAATGAGTAGAGCCAGGGTCAATCAATGCAATCACATTAGTATCAAAGAGAGTGAAGGTACCAGTGATGACGTCAGGGGAGGATGCCTCCTCTCGTGCGCGAATGGCATATGCTCTAGCAGGAGTACGGTTCTCGGCTCGAACAGCCGTATCAGAGGCCCCTCTCTGACTACCACCCCTACCTCCTAAAATTCTCGGTGGTCTACCTCTAGTTGTCACTCCACTAGGTCTTGCACCTTGAATCTTATTCTTCTCATCAAGCTCCGTGCAATCTCTAATGAAGTGGTCCTTCGAACCGCATCCGTAACAGGCCCTGTTAGTAGACTTACCCCAACATTCACCTAGGTGTCGTCTTCCGCATTGGGGACATTCAGGTTTCTCTTGACGATTATTGCCCACACTAGCTACCGAAGTAGCTCGGGAGTCCGTCGATGGTCGTGCTCTGATGGAAATTCCCGCAGTCGTCCTCGACTTATTAGTGTCCTCCCTGAACTTCTTTACAGCTGAGAACGGAGCTTTACCCGTCGATCTTTTACGATAGTCTCTAGCTTCAAATTCAGCCTTCTTCTTCTCCTTTCCAAGTTCTTCCGCCTTGCAGGCTCGTTCGACTAGTGTTACGAATTCTTTTATCTCCAAAATACCCACTAGTAGCTTCAAATCTTCATTCAATCCTTCTTCGAATCTTTTGCACATAGCAACCTCATCAGCTACAAACTCCCGGGCATACCTACTGAGTCTTACGAATTCATGTTCGTATTCAGATACTGTCAGACGGCCTTGCTTGAGTTCCAAGAATTCCTTGCGCTTTTGATCAATGAACCGTTGACTAATATATTTCTTTCGGAATTCCGTTTGAAAGAAGTCCCAAGTAACTCGTTCGTTTGGGACTATGAAAATCAGGGTCCTCCACCAATAGTAGGCTGAGTCCCGCAACAAGGATATAGCACACTTTAGACATTCATCGGGTGTGCATGACAGTTCATCAAACACCCGAATGGTGTTATCAAGCCAGAACTCGGCCCTTTCAGCATCATCAGTAACTATGGCCCTGAACTCCTCAGCCCCGCGCTTCCTAATCAAGTCTACAGGTGGCTTACTCAGCCTCACAGGATCAGTGACTGATGGCATTACGGGCTCTTGGGGTGGATTATTCAAATTCGGGAATTGTTGGACAGCCGGATTGGTTCGGGCATATTGCGCGACCCACTCATTCATCATGGTAAAGAAGGCTTGTTTAGCCCCCTCACCTTGATTATTCGCAGATGACTGAGGTTCAACAGGCGGCGTACCTTGTGCAGGAGCAGCCGCTACACTTTCAACGTCATCCGCCAAGGTTCTCTCTACACCGGGATCCATTTACTAATCAAAACAAAAATTTTAACCGTCAGAAGTCATCACACATTTAAACATTAACATTAAGGCATGTATAGCTAGACTCATACGTGCTATGGTAGTCCTAGAACCGACTAAACCATAGCTCTGATACCAATAAAATTGTAACACCCCGAACCAGAGACCGTCGCCGGAGTCGAACACGAGGTGTTAACAGACTTCAAACCACTTATTTGACATTTCCCAGACAAGCTGCCAATCTGCGTACTAGTCGCTTTAAAAATCATATCTTGAGTTCTGAAACTCGAAATCCAGTTCCGTAAATTTTCCCTGGAACTATACTCATATACCTATATGGTAGAATTTTTGTAGAATTTTTGGTCGGGCCAATTAGTACATTTTATTAGTTAAATTCTCCCCTATTACAGGGTGCGACTACACTGACCTTCAAGCATTACGATTTGGATAACTCCCTGCACAGAGCTTCAATACTGATGTCGTTTGTTTCTATAGAAACTAGACTCAGAGAGGAATATATACATATATCGTATGACTCCTAATTATCTCTGGTTAATTTATAATGAATTTCCAAAGTCGGAACAGAGAACCCAGAAACTGTTCTGGCCCTGTCTCACGAGAACCTGAATATCTCTTAACATACTGTCCATATGATCGTTTCGTTACTTCTATATGAAAATAGACTCATCGAGCTTCGATTACATAATTTATTCACTATTTAATTCCATTCCTACTAATTTTTGTAATTTTTCAATCCCACGTCACTGCTGCTGCCAGCATCTGTTACTGAAGCAACTATGCCCATTTCGTGATTTCTCATTGATCTAACTAGTAATTCATCATACATATCACAAAATTATAATCATGACTAGCCATACCAAAGGCTAATCATTGTCAAACATCTCCCTACTACACTATTGCCATATCATGAATCTTAACACCAAAACTAATCAGCCATGACATATGGCATAAAAAAAATCGAATTACCAAGACTTACGACCTAACGTTATAAAACCAAATCCAACCGAACATTTATGCCATTTTCGCATGGCTAAAAGTTTACATACCAAATTTCAACAAAACATATTAGCCTATACATGCCGAAATGTTCTCCTAGACCGACTAAAAAGAAGATACCAAAAGTTGCTAGCCGGTGTG
The DNA here is from genome assembly GCF_007990345.1 of Gossypium hirsutum. Taxonomy (NCBI): domain Eukaryota; kingdom Viridiplantae; phylum Streptophyta; class Magnoliopsida; order Malvales; family Malvaceae; genus Gossypium; species Gossypium hirsutum. The sequence goes on from NC_053441.1 coordinate 24,716,423, forward strand.
ATGACTCCGATGACGGCCCGATCACGCAAAAAGAGACGAGTCCAAGAAACCTAAAATAGGTGACAAGGAAACACCGAGTGAGTATATAACTCAGTAAGTCATAAGCAATGCACTACCATCCATTAATAACATTATCACAAGAGGAAGCAAAGTGGAACGAGGCTAGTTACTCCATCCATACCGAACCATACCATAGTTCCTCAAACCTATCGGTTCAATCTCATACCAAGTCATGCATTCACATTCCATATACTAATCAATAGGATATTTGAGGCATTTTCATACATCATTTTATTTTCGTTACAATCATACAACTAAACGACCTTTCACCTATTCCACGATAAATCTTATGTACGTGACTTCAATTATAATTGTCACATAGGTTCAAACTTACCAAGATCAACTCCAAATATAAACATAGCGCCTATTAGCCATGAACTCAAGGTACTTACCCGATCCGCTGTCCGTGATCAACTCAATAATGTCGCACACTTAGTGTCCATAGTGATTCAAAAATATATATTAAGTCCGCACACTCAGTGCTATATAATCAACTCGCACACTTAGTGCTATATAATCAAACTCGCACACTTAGTGCTGTACAATTTAAACCCGCACACTTAGTGCCAATCTCATGATCATAAATGTTTATACCCGCACACTTAGTGCCGAGATCAACAACTCAATACATCTCACCTCTTTTCTTTTCATTCAACACTTTCATCACCACGTGCATACATGTATATAAATTTATCATTCCATTCGGCATAATTACATAGACATTATGTCTATTTAGATCAATACAAAATATATGCTTGGTGACTTACTTTATGTTGGGTAAAATAATTCCAAGTCGGCTACTCGATGACCTTCGATTTCCCCTTGTTGGACTCCTCTCCTTTAGGTTCTTGAGCTTAAATAAATAAATCAACTAGTTTAATTACCTTGCTAGTTATTTATATCCCATAACATTAATAGTTTCATATCAAAAGAAGCATACGGCAACATTTTATTTTTATTCACCTTATGCTTTTTACTAACTTTAAGCCATTCGGCTATTGATCACCTAAGATCCAATTACTAAAATTAACCCAATAAATATTTCAATAAAACACACATAAATATTATATACACGGCAACCACCCTTGTTAATTACTCATATATATTTTAATAATTTTCATTTCATCTTATAACCATTCTTGTTCAAAACATTAGAACCTTAACTAATACTTATAAATTGTCTCAAGGCCGAATGCATTCTTACTTCCAAAGTAACATAGTCGATGATATATTTTATTTCAAGGTACATATTCATAATTCAAATTCAACCATATAAACCAATATCACCCACTTGATCAATTATAGAGAATTAAAGTTAATATCACAATGTGTACTCTATATGGCCCATTATACATAATCAAATTTAACATCATCTATATATTTACTCATATGGCCGAATATACATACCCCCATATAATATCATTTTCATTCCATTTAACACTTAATTTCCACCACATAAACACTTGGCCGAATAATCCTAAACTAGCAAAACTCCACATTTGTTCATACCATCTTTTAAATTCACATGTATATTTTATTTTTACATGAACCATAGCCGAATCGTTTTAACCATGAGTAACATAACAAGCATAAATCATACTTATGGATGTACCATGGCCGATTCAATCTAATCACATCCAAAATCATCAACCATTTTCAATGCATATAACATATATAAACATGAATAAGTTTCATATAATCTCTTAACACATTAATTTCTTTCATCAACAATCTTTTCTTTCTTTATCCATCAAAACTTAAAGGTAAGAAAAAAAATCAAGTTCTTCTCACACATACCATAACCGAAAGTTCCATCCAACACTCTAAATTCAAAATTTTAGTATGGCTAGGTAAGAAAAACGTGATGATTAACCTGAACAAACTAAGATTTCAAAAGAAAGATTAACAAAATTTACTAACCTTCTCTTCATTCAAAAGGCCGAATGCCTTTGCCCCCCCTCTTTTTCTTCTTCTTGTACGGCTAAGAAGAACAAGGTAATAACCCCTTTTTTTTCTTTTATTATCCTTAGTATTTCTTTTATTAGTTCCTTTCTTTTACATAAAATAATGACCACTTCATGGAAATTTACCACATATTCTAATATATGCTCCATCATGGACGGCCACTATGTATAAAAAAAGGAGTATTTGACATGCAAAGCCATTATTTTCACTACATGCTTTAATAGGTCCTTATAAATTAACCTATCACATTTCAAAATTTTCTCACATAAGTCCTATTTACTAAAATTCACCTACATATAAACAAAATTCAAATATGAAATTTTCACACATGCATATATACATATAATAAGCATCAAATATGACAGCTAATTATTTTTATGACTCGGTTTAGCGGTCCCGAAACCACTTCCCGACTAGGGTCAATTTTGGGCTGTCACACTTACCTTTAAGGGTTCTCCTAGCGTATGTTATTTTGAGCCACAAGAAAATTTCTCAAAAGTATTGTTGGAAGATTTTTCTTCTCTCTTGAGTGGAGTCTTCCTTTATATGTGTTAGCACCTATGGCGAATTATCAATGTAAACTAAACTGAATGAAACTAAGCTAAGTATTGAAAGAATGTATTGAGTAAAGAAATAATTCTTTTGTATTTAGTCTTGTATTCTGGTATGTACATCCTAACAATAGTATTTATAGGACATATGAGTAACTGTTATTGCTTAACAACTTAACTTTTTGAATAACAAACTAACAGCTAGACTAGGTGAATAACAGATATAGCTAGTACTCTTAACATTCACCTATCTATCCGACAGGTAAAACCTGAAGGAGATCTCGAAATCTAGCAAACAACGACATGAAGAGTGGCTTGGTACGAATATCAGCAACCTGTTTACAGGCAGGAACTTCACCAACAATAATGGAGCCATCGGCTACCTTTTCACGAATAAAAAATAGATCAAGCTCAACATGTTTGAATTTGGAATGTAAGACAGGATTAGCGGCTACAGCAGCAGCACTAGAATTGTCACACCAAATGGTAAGAGGATCGATACTTTGAAGGTGTAACTCCTTTAGAAACGAGACCAACCAAGTAATATCACTGGTAGCTGAAGCAAGACTTCGATATTCAGCCTCAGCTGTAGACCGTGAAACTACCTATTGTTTCTTGGAACACCAGGAGATAGGGGTGTGACCAAAATACACACAGTATCCTGTCGTAGAGCGTCGATCATCAAAGTCAAGCCCCTAGTTAGCATCTGCATAGCCAACTAACGAAAGCCGGTCAAACGGACAAAAAATAATTCCATAGTCAAGTGTACCACATAAATATCGCAGGATTCATTTTAAAGCAACTAGATGAACAGTAGTAGGGGCATGCATGAACTGGCAGATACGATTTACCGTATAGGCAATATTAGGAGGAGTCAGGACCACATACTGTAAAGCACCTATAAGACTTCTGTACTCAAAACAATCTCCGTCATTCTTGGACAGAGTAGACGAGCTAATCATTGGAGTATGAACACTCTTCGCATGAGACATAGAGCTCCTATCAAGTAGATCGCAAATGTATTTTTTCTGACAAAGATGAAGACACCCTGTGGACGAATGAGTAACTTTAATTCCTAGAAAATAATGAAGATCACCCATATCTTTAAATGAGAATTCTTCATTCAACTGCTGAACAAAATTATTTATACAGTCAGGCATATTTCCAGTAACGATAATGTCATCCACATACACAAGAACATAAAGAGTGGAGTCAATCGTAACTTTAACAAATAAAGATGCATCAGATTTGGATATAGCAAAGCCAACAGAAAGTAGAAAATAGTTCAATTTATCAAACCAAACACGCGGAGCTTAACGAAGTCCATATAGAGCTTTCTTTAGACGACAGACTAGAGGTCTTCCATTTGAATTATATTGGACATACACCGGAGGTTGTTGCATGAATACCTCATCAGCAAGATCATCATTTAAAAAAGTATTATTCACATCTACTTGACGGAGTTGTCATCCTTTAGAGACTGCAATAGACAGATAACGCGAATAGTAGCAGGTTTTACCGCTGAACTGAACGTTTCTTTGAAATCCCACCCAGGCACTTGAAAACACCCTTTTGCTACTAACCGAGCCTTTCGACGAACAATAGTACCATCAAGATTTTTCTTGACTTTGAAAAGCCATTTACATCCGATTACCTTGCGAGTGGGTGGTAACGGAACAAGATCCCAGGTGGAATTATTAATGAAAGCATTATATTCTGTTTGGGCTGTATCACACCACTCTGTGGTGAAAAAGGCTTCTTTAATTGTGTGAGGCGAAAGAGCCTCAACAGACAATGCCTTGGGCTTAAAAATGCCAGCTTTAAATCGAGTAATTTATTGAAGGCACAGAGGACGACAGAACAATAGGAGAGGATGAAGCCTCATTGGTAGGTTCAATAGAATTAGGAACGCCACCATCAGTGGGCAAGGAGGAAGATCTATGTGGCTCATGTTCAAAGCCCACCTCAGTCTGAAGATTGGCAGGGACAGAGGGTGAAGGGCAGAAACCAGGAGATGAAGATGATGCAGGCGAAATGATAGGGGAAACCTCCAGAGGCTGAGAAGGGACAATTTTAACAATAGGAACAAAAGTCGACATAGTACCAGATGAAGTCATTAAACCACTTGTAGCAAGCGAAGGAGCCAAGAACCTTTATTCATCAAATACAATATGACGAGAAATAATCATCTTACCATCTAGCATAAGACATTGATAACCTTTGTGTTGAGGATTGTATCCCAAGAATGTACACAGTTGAGATTGAAAATCCAACTTATGACGCAGAAACGGTCGTAAATATGAAAAACAACAACACCCAAATATCTGTATATGATCATCTGTGGGATCCTATCCATAAAGAGCCTTATACGGAGTCTGGCCTTTCAGAACTAAGGTAGAAAGACGATTGATGAGATGAACAGCATAGCAAAATGCATAACCCTAATATTTCATAGAGAGATTCGCTTGCGCCAAAAGTGTGGTGCCCATATCAACAATATGTCGATGATTGCGTTCAGCCACCCCATTCTATTCGGAGGTATGTGGACAAGACAACCGATGAACTATCCATTGAGTTGTTAGAATCGACGTAAAAGCACGAAATTCGCCACCTCAATCACTCTGAAATTATTTAATATTTTTCCCAAATTGAGTTTTGACTAATTACTAATTACGAATAAGATAAATCCACGTAAATCGAGTGCACATATTAATAAAAGATACATAATACGAATTATGACCACATGCAACTGATGCATGCCACCATATATCAAAGACAACCAAAGTAAATGGATCACTATATTCAGCAATAGAGTTGAGAAAAGGCAATTTATGATACTTCCATTTTTGACATGTAATATAAACATTATCAAAACAAATTTTAGCAGAAGCAATATTACATTTATCTAAAACAGATTTAACAACAGAAGTAGATGGATGACCAAGTCATTTGTGCCACAGAAAAGACAGCTCCATTGTCACATTTATTCGGGAGGAGAACAGGAGGATCAAAAGAAGCTTCAACAGGCTGAACAATCCCAACTGGCAAAGAAAAGTGATAGAGCCCATCACGAATGTGGCCCTTCAGTAAAATGTCCCTGCTCACGATGTCCTTAACAACACAATACATCGGATGAAATTTAAAAAATACGTTATTATCAGTGGGATACTGAGATATAGACAGGAGATTCTTTCGTAAATTCGATACGCACAAAATATTAGATAACTGCAGCAACTTAGACTGTGTAGGTAAAACTGAATTATCGATGTACGAAATTTTAGTGAGAGTCCCGTCACCCATTAAAAGAGAAAAAGTACCTGAGTATGGTGTAGAGTCATGCAAAGTAGAGACGTCACGACATACATGATGCATAGCACTTGAATCGGGATACCAAGACGCAGTTTCAATGGGCATAAGAATATAGGAATCAGTGTCGTCAGAGTTTGAACCTAATTGAGTGGCATTAATATGAGACTCGGTAGAGTTAAAAATGTCAGAAACATGCAAGTGGTGTAGACGAGGGAGCCCAATGCAAGGGTCGGACCCAGTGTACACACGAGCCCTTGGTTCGGTTCGTCAAGGAACAGAAGGCCCAGGCACATTACAAGCACCAACACCCAAGTCCCCAAGGTCTCGTCTATGACCAAGAGAAGCAACAAATTCTACACAATTTAAAGTTGGCCCATTTAGAGGTAGATGATCTTACGGCCCAAAAGAAAAGGAAGATCTGACAAAATCTTGACTAGGGCCAGACGGTAATAGCCCATTATAACAACCAAGCCCAGTTGGCCCAGCATGAATATGTCCATTAAATGAACTAGGCCCAATCGGCCTAATAAGCAGACCTAGGCACATGGTACATGTCATGCTCAACACCACATTAAAATTTTGACCCAGCATAGGGCCCACCATAATGACCGTTAGTTCTTTGTAAAACAGGATTAGAAACCTTGTGCAGTCAAGATGAAAATGGCGCAGCTGACGGCCAAAATATCCTCCCACATCATCATCTTGCATCTCCGCCGAGCCATGAAGCATACCAGTCAGCAACTGAAATGACACACTAGGACCAGAACAATCTACTGGATTTGATGCTCGAACAATCGACGACGACAACGGGCCATAATACCCATGATTATAATGAAAGAAGTATCTCTGGGCTAAATGTTCGAACCTACCGCAGATCTGACACTGGATGCGAGACTGAAACCCTCTCTCGCGGCCTCCAGACGGTGGATGACCACCACAAACTGAGCCTGCCTGCGACGAAATGACTTCCAAAAGATGCGTACAAATAGGTACATCCTGTATCGCACACACCGACTGACTCTCATATTCTAGTAGCACATCGATTAGACGCTAAAGCGGCAGAGGCTCCGACGAGAACAACGCGAAGGTGATGACAGCATCGAACTCTGGAGGTAAGCCCGCAAGCACGATTTCGACTTTCTCTGCCTCCGAGATCCGAGATCCAAAATCTTCTATCAACGCACTTGTGTTTTGAATTTTCGCTACATACTCCTTTACTGATAAGTTGCCTTTTTTAGTTGAATAAAGGTCATGACGAAGACGAGAAAGTTTCGTACCTGTAACGATAGTAAAGAGACAAGCGGTGGTGTTTCAGACATCACACGCCGTTCGAGCCTCTATAAAAGATGAGGAAGCGATGAATTAATTGTAGAAAGTAGCCAGGAAATAAATAACATGTCCTGTTGAATAAACGCCGAGGCATCCAGATTCGGAACGAGCGAGCCCTCTAGAGACTGCAAAAATCGCAGTGGAGGAGGTACCGTTCCATCCAAAAAACCAGTTAGTTGCTTCCACTGAACGAAAGTGCCTTCACCCAATTTGATAGTCTCATGACGCGTAAACGAGTGAACGAGCCTAGCACCTGTGAACGCTGGACCTCTATGTTCGACGGAGGCAGAATCAGCAGAAGCTATGGTGGTCATTAACGCAAACAGAAAACAGGTTTTCAGCACCTTAGACAACTAATACCATGTTAGCACCTACGGTGAATTATCAATGTAAACTGAACTGAATGAAACTAAGCTAAGCATTGAAAGAATGTATTGAGTAAAGAAATAATTCTTTTGTATTTAGTCTTGTATTCTGGTATGTACATTGTAACAATAGTATTTATAGGACATATGGGTAATTGTTATTGCTTAACAACTTAACTGTTTGAATAACAAACTAACAGCTAGACTAGGTGAATAACAGATATAGGTAGTACTCTTAACAATCTGCACAACATTTGGCTCCTTCGTTAGATAAATCATCACCGGGATTTAATACCATTGTCTGAGTTTAAAGTTCAACAAGGTATGGTACTTAAGCAACTTTTGGAGGTTTTGTTTTAATGGGTGTAGCTCCAATGGTACGACCCCAGAAAAAGTAGCTAGGCTTTTTTATATGTTGAATGATAGAACTTGGCATATTTTCAATCTGCAGTGAGGACTTCTTCGCAAAGCTTGCGTTAAATTAGATTCTAAGTACTTGAATAAGTTATGTTATTATAAAAAAGTATAGAACCCAAATAAAAAATTGTTTACAATACTTTTGTATGTAATATGGTTGTTAAAATAATGAAAACAAATGAGTATTTCGAATACAAGTTTATCAAAAAAATATAGGCATAGAATAGTTGGTTAAAATAGAAATATCTAACGGTGAAGTTTCTAAATTAATGGTTTAAACATCTAAAGGTATAAGTACGTTAGGATACAAATGGATAGTTTTGCGAAAAACACAGTAAGGAAAATGAAATTTTAAGATATAAACTACAACTTATAATATAAAGATTTTCCCAAATCCTTACATTAATTATAAAAGGATATAATGTTCTGTTGTAGTTGATACAATAATTTTTAAATATTTTGTTAAAATAGCTGTTCATGAAAATTTGGCATGTGTCTGATGAATGTTTATCTGGTTTTTTTAAATTTCTAAAAGGCATAAACTATTGGAAGTATATAGAATTTTCCAAAAAATTGTTAAATATATTTGCATAAATATTTATATAATTTCCCCATATATATATATATATATGGTAAAGTAGACTAAGTGAAAAATAGTTGAAAGAGTCTAACATGTCCATATATACTTTTATAAAAGGATCATGGTTAGAATTTTTCTTTTAATAATTATTATTGGAATTCTTCAATAGATTACAGAATAATCAGTTATTTAAATAAAATATTTGAGAAATAATATTTAAAAATTAAAATTTTATCTAAACTAGCAGATCTAGCCCTTAATGTATGAAACTTAATATGAATAAAGCACATGTCTATTAAATACTCCGATAATTATAAATTTACTTGATATAAATATTGTTTTTAAGAGAATGAGTAAGAAATCTTTGATCCATTAGCATCATATCTTAACTAGTTTAGAATATCATATTGTAGTTCTATTATCTCATAGTAGGATAATGCGCTTCAGCGCACTTGAACTAAGTCTTCCCACACTAACAACAATATCAATGCTAATGGGTTAAAATTCAGTCTTTCTTTTTTTTACCAAACTTTAAATATTCACGTTATTACAACTATTAGAGTATTTATTATGTATTAAATCAATTTTTTGTTATGTTATTGCACAAATTAGCCAAAGAAGGTATAATTATTTATTTTCAAACAAAGGAATAAATAAAAGATTAGTACCACTATTGGTATTAGTATTAGATTAACAAACGAGAAACAGGAGTCAGTGAACTTACCGACAAACCTACCTGCTGATTAAGTTAAACCCTAACAAACAAGGATTGATTAATGAAAAGACAAGTTATTAAAATCATCCGTCGGTAGACAAATGGTCAACGTGGCAGAATATTATTACTTGGGTAAATAAATGCTTAAAATATTAGTTTCTCTATTCTTTTGTCTTTTTATTTTTACAATTTTTCATATTATAAAGTTTAGGTCCGATTATTACTATAATTAAAGTTTTATTAGATTTGTAGGTATGATATTTTTAAATTAAAAAAAAAGTTCACTCTGTAGTTTTATTATAAAAAAACATGGCACTGATTTAATAAATGAATTTTGACAGAGTTAATAATTGAATTTTTATTTTTAAATATAAAAAATAGGAGATTAAATTTTTTGAAATAAAAAAATGGGCTAAATTTTAAATATACAAAAAGTACGAGGAGGTAAAGCATAATATAACCTAAATATACAAAAAGGAAGTTTTTTTATATATAGAATAAAAGAAAGAATAACGGTATAGTCATATTGGAAAGAAGCCAGAAGGGGAAAATTTGAAAGCACATGATAAGGTTACCGTTGAGGATGAAAGTCCATCTAGAAATCGAACGGCTGAGATATGCTAGCCGTTAGTTTTAAAAATAAAAATGTGCCGACAATACATATATCATCCGCTCATTGCGTCTCCTTTTCTCTGAGTCAAAAAGCCTCACCTGCCCGATCAAGAAGAGCAAGACATACCTTCCATTGCTTCGCTGCTGCTCAGCCTCTCATGTCATTCTTTTGACTAATCTCTTTCTCCTTCTCCCAATTCGAACGGCGTTTTACAACATCGTCCGGCTAGTCGGAAACTCTTTTCACAAAGGTTCTTGAAATTTTCTCCTTCTCCTTTTTTAATCTTATTTCTTTATTTCTTTCAGTTTTAAATATTTTGACCAAAAAAAAAAGAGAAAGGGATTAATTTTAATTTGGATTAAAGGGGTGTCTTGCTTATCTTTGACTATAGTTTGGGGATATCTATCTTAAGCGGATTCTTGTTGTTTGCAGTTGTTGTTTGTAAATACCGGAAATAATGGCTGTATCGGACGAGAACAATCCTGGAGTCATCGGAGCCTCCCGATATCAAGGTGATTAACTCAACCCCATTTTCTGTACCCTTTCTTTTAATGTTTAAGTAGAACTTCTAAATTAAAGTAAAATTTCGATAAAAAAAGGGGGATTACATGCTGGCGAAAGAGGGAAGCTCGTGGCGGCGACTGGGCAGAATCGAAGAGCATTGAGCACTATTAACCGGAACCTAATTGAAGGCCCGCCTTTCCCTTGTGCAGTCAGTAAGAGACCTTTATCCGAGTGAGTACTTCATTAAAATTCTCTCTCTGTTTTACTGCTGAGAACTGAAAAAAAGTAGATCCTTTTGAATTAATTATGTAATATGGGGAAGGGGTGTTTTGTCTTGGTACTTCAATGATCCAAAACAAGACCTTTTTTTTTCACTTTTAAAATATAATTTTTTTCTATTGCTCTATTTCTCTCAGCAGCATGAATTGAAGTTTTGATTATCACTTCCAACGTTTTTTTTAATCTTGTCAGAAGAAATGCAGTCTGTGATAAGATCCCACCCATACCTCAGCATAGACCAATTACTAGGTTAGCACCTCCTTTTAGTTTAATGATGTCTCTTTTGATTGCCAAAACAATATCATCTTCTTGATCCTTTTTGTTTATGATTCCTTTTTATTCAGGAAGTTTGCTGCCCAGATGGCTAACAAGCAGCAAATGGAACCTGAGGTACCATTTTTTCACAATAAAAAATTTTGGTATCATCCTCTATTATTCTGTCACGTTATCTAAGTGGTTAATTACTCTTAACAGGAAATTAAGAAACCAATCCAGTCAGTGCCAGATTCAAATGAAGATTGCAGCATCATAGATGTGGATAACTCGGATGTGCCAATGTTTGTGCAACACACGGAAGCTATGATGGAGGAGATTGAGCGGATGGTAGGGAAACAAACCTCCTTTACTTTTTCTTCTTTTTTTTTATGGTTGAGAGCATAACATTGATTCTATGTGTCCCCTGCAGCAGGAGGTTGAAATGGAAGACGTGGATGATGATGATGATGATCCTCTTGTGGACATTGACAATTGTGATAAAACGAATCCGCTTGCAGTTGTTGAGTATATTGATGATTTATACCAATTCTACAAGAAAGCAGAGGTGATTCACGTGTCTGATTGCAACTTAAAAAGAAGTATTTTTATTGGGGTTGATTCACTCAACTTCGTTTATTTAATTTTTTGCAGTGTACTGGTTGTGTTCCTCCAAATTATATGGAACAGCAATATGATATTAACCAAAGGATGAGAGGTATCCTCATTGACTGGCTGGTAGAGGTAACATACAGATGATTTGCTAATTTCCTTGCATCCTTGTTATAGATGAAAAACCTATCATTAATGAGAATAATGGGATGCCAGGTTCACTACAAGTTTGAGCTGATGGAGGAGACCTTGTATCTCACGATCAATCTAATTGATAGGTTTTTAGCAGTTAAGCAAATAGCAAGGAAGAAACTTCAGCTGGTTGGAGTAACAGCCATGCTTCTAGCCTGCAAATATGAAGAAGTTTCTGTTCCGGTTATTGAGGATCTGGTTCTCATTTCTGACAAGGCTTACAGTAGGCAAGAAGTGCTTGATATGGTTTGTAATTTAAACCCTTTTTTTGCCTCATTTTAATGATTTGATGGCTCAATAGGAAATAGAAATGACATATTGATTTGTAGGAGAAACTGATGATCAATACCTTACAATTCAATCTATCGGTCCCTACGCCGTATGTGTTTATGAGGAGATTTCTCAAAGCTGCTCAATCAAACAAGAAGGTACGGTGACAAGGAACTTTGACATCTTTGCATCTATTATGCATGTATCCGACAATGTTTGAATCTGAGATGGGTTTGTTGAAACCTTGCAGCTTGAGCTTCTGTCATTTTTCATGATCGAGCTTTGCCTAGTTGAATATGAAATGCTTAGGTTCCCACCTTCTCTATTAGCTGCTGCTGCTATTTTCACTGCTCAGTGTAGTCTTAGTGGGTGTAAATATTGGAGCAAGACCAGCGAGTGGTATACTACCTACTCGGAGGAGCAGCTTATGTAAGTCTCTTTGGGTTCTTTGTCTGTCTCTTTGTTGTTGTATTTGCAGTTGAAACTAAGTGTAGCAAATTTCATCTGTAGGGAATGCTCAAGAATGATGGTTAGGTTTCACCAGAAAGCAGGGACAGGGAAACTTACAGGCGTACAAAGGAAGTACAGTACATCTAAGTACGGTTATGCTGCAAAAATAGAGGCACCAACTTTTCTATTGGAGGCTTAAAGTTTCTAGCACAGCTTGCTGCTTAGCATTGCCATCCTTTGATAAAAATCCAGCCTAACTAGGAATTGTGCCCCTCCTGCAACTTAAGTTGCCCCCCTCCCCTTGAGTTTATAAATATTTCATTTCTTTTGAAAATATTGTAAAAGTGATGATATGGTTTGATATTTCATTTCTTTGGTACCAACTTCATTCATCACTAACGCCAGATTTTAACTTCTGCAAATAATGAAAATTCCTTCAAATATTTTATGTTGTAAGCGAAAGTTGTTACCATCGGTGCCCATTTAAGATTATCCTTGGAACGAACGTGGTGTTAGGATTGACAGCTAGCCAAAAGCTTTAGACTTTTTGTAAAGCTGGAAAAAAAAAGTCTCAGATAGCCGTTGGTGAAGCAATAAGAGGAAACAAAGGAGCAATTAAAAGTAAATGAAAAGTGATTCTCAGCTTATGCCGTAGAGAAATGCAGTGTGGTATGACACTGATCAATTGGAGAATTTAGAGAGAAAATAGGGTTCGAGAGGTGAAAAGATTGAGAAGAGAATTGCTGATTTCATTTCATAATTCTACTTGTCCTTACAAGGAAATTGCTGTCGTACCAGGAGGGTTATTTTTATACAGCTGGCATAACAGAAAATAAAACAGCTAATAGCTGAGTCATCAATAACTCTGGACCATCTCTTTTTGTTGGACTGAACCCATCAATAGATCTGCTCTAAATAGGCCCATATCTCAGTGTTGCGTGATCTATCAACTGAAGGCCCTCTTTCTTCATTCCTATCAAATCCCTATTTCCCTTTTTACTCGATCGATTAGGGTTTTTTTTCCTCCAATTTCCTTCCACCTTTCTTCGTCTCTCTGATTACTTTCCAATTTCGTGACATGCAGCACAAAATTTATTAAAAGTATAAGCATGTCAAAGATTTGAAATAAAGTATTTTTATTTGCGTACCAGATGCTGGCGTTTATTGTGGCTTTCTGCATTAAGATTTGACAAGGAACCAAACTAGGGGAAAAAAAACTCATCAGGAAATGAGTGAGTATTGTGGATTCATGTCCTCTTCAATTTGAACAATTTTTGTGATTCTTAGTTTGGTTGTGATTGAAATCCACTCCCCAGCAACCAACATTGAAGGCTATGCTTAAATTCATTCACAGTGGGGAACTCAGTATTGAGGACTTTGGTACCTTGTTAATTGTTGCTCCAGTTCCTTCCGTTGTCCGACAAAAACATGGAATCTCTCTTCTTCGTCAGGACTGCTGCAAAATGCTTTTAGAATGCCTCTAACAGCTACCTTACTAATTTATATGCTCTGAAACAATTTGATTTGGGTGTTTCGCTAGAGCCATGCATATATCTTTGGTTATGGTTTTTTTTTTTTTTGTATGAATAGAAATAAAAGAACCGGCGAAGTAAGCTGCGGTTTCTTTGAGTTCGGTAAAAACAAGAAGAGACCCCTTTTTATAATAGCCGATTATAAAAACAAGATGTGTACATATTACATGCACTGCAGGGATGGAGTTCCTGCAAGTGGAAGATGGTAATACAACATGAGTTTTTATCCATTATGCACAAGTTCAATGGACAGGAAGTAGCCAACATTGCTGATATGTTAGTTTCCCTGCAAGTGAGCACAATAAGGCTGTTGTATTGTGTAGCTAACTACTGAACTTTGCTGCAGGACTCTGCCCCTCCAATTCTTCAAGTGAATTCATCAATCCCATCATGTAAACTCGTCCAGAAAACTTGTGAAAGGAATTCTGGAATGCACTTTGACTACTGCACAACTTTTAGGAATATTATTCTGGTGGGTAAGTTTTTTGTAAGGGTTGCGTTTGCTTATTAAATTTTGTGAGTGGGAAGCAGTGAATGAGAGTGATAAATGCGCAAAGAATGTGTAAGCCGAGTCATGGCATCATGGGTTGTAATTGGACCAAATGCACTGCTTCTGCTTCCTCGAACACTAGGGGTGACTTCAACTGATCATGTATTTTTTTTATGAGTTTTGACTTGAGGAGAATCCACTCTTCTATATCGTTTACTTCATTTTCTGTTGGCTTTTAACTTCAGAGTTCCACAATTATTAAACTTTTGTTATGTATTATTAACACAAACATAACAAAACAACAAAAGCATGATTCAGTATTCACGGAAAATAACAGATGTCAGATGGTCCTGATTATAAGAAGCAGATATACTATCTCGACAGGAAAAAAAAACAAAAAAAATACAGTGGCCGGGCTGGCAGGGCAGCAACAAGTCATAAAAAACACTTAATTTGAGTGCTAATGCTACCCCTCTTCATTTCAAGTCACTTTGAGCACTGCTGTTGCTACTTGGAAACTTTCCACAAAAATTGCCATAGTAGCCCATAGGGACAACAAATAACACCTTCATTTTCATTTTCTTGAAAGGAATGGCTTAACTGATTCTACCACCACCTGGATTAAATGAAGAGCCATCATAAATCAAATTGATTTTACAACCCAACTGTTACTCTTGTATTAATGGTTTAGGGTTATATATCTATGTTTCTTCTGGCTTCCTGAGTTGCAGAAAGTTCTTACCCTGCCATCATACGATAGAGAAGCAAATATCCAAGGCTCACGAGAACTCCAAGCAAGGCCTGACAATATGGTTGTTAGATTTCTATCATCTTTTAAAAGCATGGCATAAAACACAGGTGGAAGTTAGGACAGTTACCATATACACTGTCTTCATAATCACTGTAGGAATTAAGCAATGGGTCGGCCTGTTGATTGAGTGGTTCAGTTATGCTGTTAAAAGATAAATAAAGTATCAGAGTCAACCAACCAATAAAACATGAAGTCGTGCAAAGCTTCAGACAGGGGCTAACAAAACAACCTTTCAGATGTTGCTTTATCTTCTGCAGATGTAGGAGCTTGCCACAAGTTAACAGTTGAGTCTGTGCCAGCACTCTGCAGAAGGGAAATTCTTGTCAAGAATTTTCAAAATATACCATAAACAACAATTTGCAGTTTCTATTAGAGTGGTATCTAAGGATATGCCTAGTTGATTCAAATGAATATTTGTAACCAGTTTAGTCCAACTGAGACCCTAACGCCCATACCTAAAAACTCATCTAGTTAAGATGAATGCTCAGAGAGAGAGAGGGAGGGAGAGAGAGAGAACCAGAATTAGCCCATCATACTCGGGGTTACAAGTGACAGCCCATGTCCTGCCAACATTATCAAACATGTCACAATCAGTGAACTAAAAGTACCTGAACTTAACCCATTTCTTTCTAGAAGGAATCAAACAACTCAAAGCATAAACTCAAATGAAATTAACTATAAATCAATTAAGTAGGAAATAAAAAGAGTAAAATTCCTTAAACATAAATAAAAAAGACCCACAAGAGAGGAGCAAGTCAATTACCAGTGTGTATGTCCAGGAAGCTCTTTGGCAGGACTTTTGGGCTTTCTAAGATCCCATATGTGTATCCCAGATTCATCTTCTGCAGTGACCTGTGATAAAAGAGACCATAACAACTTAGAAGTAGTAACCAGAAGAAATACCATCTCACATAAATAGGTGCATTCACAAATCACAGTCACCATTTCTATATTATTCACCATTCTTTTACTGATCTCAACAGCTATCATTTATAAGTGAGTGTCTCTTATGATGGATAAATGCAACGGATCAACTTCATTCCATCAAATCCCCACATACCAGTAAAAAAATAATAGCGTGATTCAAAATTGCTAAATATCCTTCTAGAAAATGGAATGAACATCTGAATAGTCGATATGTAGTTTCATCTATGTAAATCATTCAGGTGCAAATTCAAAGTGTTGTAGGTGCATTGTGCATGGCAGATTTTTGACAGGGAAGTTCCGTGCTTGGCCATGGCTTTGACCAAGTTCAAAGTATAGCTTAATTGGCCAGTAAATCCTTGCAATTTCTCAACCTTACCACATCATATCGACAATCATTATTTATATTACCAGTGTATACATATATTATCTAGGTATAACAGGTGAAAGATCTAGAATTCACATGGAAGTTTTGTTTGATAGAAAATAGCATTTTAAAATGCCAACTCATCCCCCCCCCCCACACACACACACAACAAAAGAAAAGGTATTCTAAAAATCAAGGTTGCAATAGAAATAACAAAAATGGCAATAGAAATGCAATAACGCAATGACCAGTAAATTTTTATGATGATGTTAAATAGTAAAATATTCAAGTTATATCCTTACAAGTATATGACTTTTCTTCATATCATAGTTAGCATTGCGGATGTGGGCACGCTCAATTGCATTTGTCTTCCTGTGAATACATAAAATTGTTGTCAAGTACAGCATAACTCTAAGCGCAATTAATAGCTTAAGCATTTTAAGAAAAACGATCTGCAAAGAAACTAAATAGTTAAAGGTACAAGCAACGACATTAGTCCTCCCTCACCCTCATTTCTTCAGTTAGTGGAAGACAGGTGATGAAATAGTAAATATTTGAATTATGGTCCATGAATTTTAGAAGGACTCAATTCACAAGGGAAATGGAACACCAAATTAAATGACCAACAGCATAATAATTAGACAGTTTTGAAATAATCAGGAAACTAAGATATGCAGAGACAACATACTTCATTGTACGTAGATCCCAAAACTGGACTGATGATTCACAAGTTGTCGCAACAGCATTCATGTCATGTGGATCCCATGCACCACCAGATAAGTAATGAAGCATACCAGATGACTCTTTAGATTGCACCTAGATTTCCACAATAAGATCTGAATAAGCATCACAAAGAGACTCAAAAATTATACTATGTTGTAGCAATCAATGTTACATGGACTCTGGTTTGGATATCCGACACAGATTAATCTAAGGGACGGATATACCGTTTGCTAAAATAATCATCTGCCACCTTTAACCACCGTCGTATTTTCACCAAATTTCACACACAAATACTGCTTTGCCTCCTATTTCCATTTTTCCATTTGCTCTTCCTCAGTTCCTTCTCACCACTTTGAAACCCCAAAACATCCCCCGCCACCAAGAACAACCTCTGCAATGTTGTTGGTTGATATTTTGAAATACACAGCAAGGAGTCCAACACATTTCATGTTGGTACCCATGTCATGTCAATACAGACATGGCACCCTAAAGTGCTGAGCCCATGTAACATAGATAGGCATTTAGTTACTTTTGTTTTTAATAACAGCCACTGATGTGTGGTCAATGTCTTTGCCAGTTGGATAAATGCAAAGTTTCCAATTGTCAAAATATTTACTATCAGACACTATGAAGCGATATTAAATAATTGAGATTCTAAAAGATATGTGAGAAAATAATGCTACCAATTACAAATTTATGTCAGTTGTGTCTTTGAAGAAGGTATTATATTAACTATGTACTAATTTCACAAATGTAAAACCAACAGGTTAAGCATTCACATGCTAGTACAAATATCATGGATGTTAAGAAGAAATACATGCAGAATCTAACCTGGGCAGCCTTTTTTGAACAATCTAAAGTCCACAAGAAAATATTTTCATCATCAATGCTGAGCAACTTATCATGTCCTCCAGATGGCCACCAGAGAACACTGTTAATAAGTAGGCCAAAGTAAATTTCACAAAAATGACCAGAAGGAAATGCAAAGAATATAGAGTTTTAATAACTTAGGGGAAGTTTTGAAGCAGGAACTTACCAATTAATCTTAGCAACATGTGCATCAAGGGAGGCAATTCGTTCCAACTGTGGTGAATTTAACTGTCCATATAATTCAGGTATCTGCCATATTGCAGCCCCATAAGATTCACCTTCAACAACAAAAAAAACCTATCAAGCCAGTCTCCCATCTTTAAGCCACAAAACTTTTGTTGCTGTTTCTAATTAACAAATTACTGAAACAGCTAATTCAACTGATAGTAAAACTAATACATACGGAAAAGAACAATCAAGGTTCCTGAAATGGCCTAAATAGGGGGATCTATTTGTTCTTCTATCGCTTAGCCTTAAAGTCACAAAAACCAATGAACTAATACTGGAGGCAGACAATATCAAGTGCACCAAAATATGGAAGAAATAGACGTAAATCAAGGTCAAAGAAGCTACCGGTTGAAAAAACGGTGGAGAAAATCCGTTGATCGAAGGGACAGGAAGCTAGGTCCCAGATCTCGTTAGGGTGGGAAAACAAGCCCTCACAAATGAGCTCGGTTCCACCAGAAGATAGCCGAATCAGATGCACCTGGGCAGATTTCAGTTGAATTAGCTAATATGACATTTAGAAAGTACAAAAAAAACACCGTGATCATGAAATTTAAACCAGATCAAAATTAATTCAGAAGCAAAACCGAACCTCATTTTCTTCCCTGAGACTGAGGGTTCCCGTAATGAAGCTGGTATGATCCGTGTCTGCTTTGACATCCGAAATGCATCTTGCCTGCCAGCTTAAAATTATGTAAGGCTCTTAAACCTCGAGATAACATAGTAGAATTGAGAATCTGAGGGTGAACCTGATACTTGAGGCCGTAGCCGATGCCAGAAGATCCTCCTTGCATCGTTGCACCACCAGGAACACCAGGATTCAACGAGCAACCGCTGCTTTTCAAGTGCTTCGGTTCAACTCCTCAATTTCTTGCTAAAACGCACGCGTTTTGCCTCGGCTGGGACAATGGGACATAGATGCGCTACTGCTAGGAGAATGGGTTATTTGTTTGACAGTCCAATTGGAGCCCAATAGTCTTCAAAAGGTTATTGCAGAGAGTTAGGCCTGTAGAACGGACTGAGTTATTCACCACTAGTTTTTTTCATTACATGCATTTCAATTTATATATAGGACTTAGAAAAAAAAAACTAAAAAATCGAAAATTAACATAAACCGAACTGTTTTGATGGTTTACGAAATTTTAATTTAAAAACTCCAAAATCAAATTAAAATTTTTTTTATTTTTATTTAATATTTTTTTATTTTTTTATTATATAAAAATAAATATTTATATTTAAAATAGTGAAACTAATATGAATTTTTTTAGATTATTTTTTTTAATATTTATGAAATATGCTTCAAAATTTTGATAAATAATTTTAAAAAATCATAAAATAAAACTCTTTTTTTAAAATAAATCTAAAAGTTCAAAACCAAAAATTATGATAGAAAAATTGAAAACTAAACTAAATTATTATGATCGATTCAAAAATTCGATTAGATCCATATCACCCTCTTAAAATAATCACCCACTTTAAAAACCACTTTACTCTCCTTTTAGAATATAATTATTTTTAAAAATATTTAATTTAATTTAATTTATATTTTCTAAAATATATATCTAAATTTATTATTAAAAAAATTTCACCAACAAAGTTTATATTTTCAAAATATCATTACTACTTAATTTTTGCATTAATTAATCAGCGTCATGAATTAATGGTTTTGAGTTATTATTTATTTGTTTACTCTTTTATGTACAAGGTTTATTGGATATTCCTAGAATTCGAAGTGAAGGTTACTTTGTTTTACTTCAAGGTTTTTCTTCTGATCTTGTTTAATATGATTGTCACTTTAATATATATTTTTTGTTTATGTATTATGTTCTTTTGAAATTCATTTTGTTACTTTTAAATTCTTTTTCAATGAAATTGCATGAGTACTTCATTTTCAAAATTCAAAAAGCTATTATGTATGCAGGGGAAATCTAGAAATTTTTTAGCAGGATCAATTTTTAATTATAATCTTTTCATAGATCAAATTATAAATTTATTATATATTAATTTATAATTTTATCATTTTTAAAGGGACTAAACATAAATTATTCTATTTTTATGGGAGTTAAAATGTAATTTTATTATATATTATTGTAAGAGGACTGAATCTTTTTTTCATTTTAGAGGGTCAAAGTACATTTTACTATGTATTAATTTATAATTTCTCTATTTTTTTTTCATTCGGCATTCGGCTCTGTATGCATGTATGTGTATGTGTACATCCGCATATTTGTGGATGTGTACGTAAAAAATGAATGCTTTTATGTTTGTGAATGCTAAAAGCTTTTAACGTGAATACATTATTGTTAACAGCTTAACTTAGCCATTATTATTGCTTAACTTCTCGGTTTGAACTCCATTATTGTTAAGAGGGGTCTATTATAGGTTTCTTGGTCAAATTTATGAATAGTCCCAGTACTTCACTCAAGTTGTGGAATAATCCCTGTACTTTGCTCCAAGTTGTGGCACTACCCTTCTTGCCAAGCTTGGAAGCAATCACCATGGCATATCCCAGTCAAATTTAGGTGATAGTCAATAAGTCCCACAAATTTAGTCCACATTGGTGCCTCAAACGGGGAGAGGAGCTTTAGGAATCGTCTCAGTGCTTGGTGACTACTAAAGCAATATGGAGCATAATCACCAAGGGAACAGTCACTTCTTTAAACCTCATTCAGCAATGGCTGCATGATCATAGTAAAACTTGCTTTTCAAAACTTACCTTGAATATGCCCGCGCCAGTGAGTCAAAGAAGCAACAATGTCAAATCTGTGCCACTTCTTTGAATGTATTTTACAATCCCTGTGCACTGGCTTGAGTATAATATCATTCGTAGGCCTGAAACCTTGATCCCATGATTATATCTTCAATTAACTTTCTGAAAATCTGTGGATACTAAACTACATACCCCTTGAATAGACAGATCCACTCAAACAAGAATTCAAACCGCCTTCAGAACCCGTAAATTGTGCATATTAGAGTTCTGTTACAAATCAACTGTATGGATACACCAACTGCAAAAATGTTCCAATGACTCAGCACCGAGTTCTTTCCTCTGACGTCTTTTAAACTACAACCAAAACTAAACAAATTACAAACTACAGCAAATATTATTCACTGCATTCCCACCTGGATTACGATTCCAGTATTGTTACTCGGAGTCATGTATGCATCTCAAAGGTAGTAAGGAAGACACCATACCTTAAAACTCATAGTTCAATTAGAACGTCCCAACTTTTCATCTCAAATCACTAGACTCGCCATGGTTCACTGACATTTGAGGTGAACATACCAAATCATACTCCTTTGTCTGCTTGCTTCAAGTGCAATTACATATTTCAGTAGACCAAACTGAGCATGGGCCAGATGCAATGATCGAGAATTTTCAAAATTACACAACAAGCTGTCTCCTTTTAGACAAATTCATTATCATTTTGTGTTTTACATAGATAATGGAAGCAGCATCCTTCTTTTCTTTTTCCCAGCCAAGCTCACTTGCTTTGTGATTTTCATGCACAGAAGCAATAACAATGTGATGCATACTAGGATAAAAGCAAGTTGCATATGCCTAAAATATAAAGAAACGGCTGAAAAAACCAGAAAAGCTAATATAACGAGTTCCCATATAACAAAGGCCACAACATCCACTCTGCACCCAGAAAACAGTAAATAAAACACAACTATTAGAATTTATCTTGTACTAAGATAGAGAAGAGCAAAAAACACAACAATGGCCAAAACGAATGGACCCCAACAAAGCTATAGGTCTTCGAGACATCACATTCTTTAATTTATTTTGCCCAAAAATAAAAAGTTGCAATCTCCCTCCCATCGAATTTATGAATCTAAATCGTAACTCTAAAAACATGTCAAAACTGGTTGGAATTAGGATAAAAGTACAAACATATCAAGGCAATGAATATTTTCCAGGCACAAGTAAAACAAAAACCTCAAATGTAAAGGCCAATAGATATTGTTTTCAACTTTTGGCACAAAGACTCCTAGCGTAAGCCCCTATAATTTGAGCAAAGTGAGACAGTTCTATAATGCACCAATTGCCAGCAGATTGGCAATTATTCTGCTCTTATAAATACCTCATAGAGGCTCAGAAAAACTTGAGATACACATGATAAACAATCATAAAAGCCGATTGAGTGGCTATCTATCTAAGCACATCCATATACTCCTACCATCATACGGTTGGTTTACAAAACCAAGCATCCAATTCGGTCATTTGAAAATATAAATTACAGAAGTACGAGTAGAAAAACAAAGGTCAGCAAGACAATAGCAGTATAACAGTATTAAAGTTGAATTTAAACAGTCGTTACAGAATTAACCAAAAGCAATAAACATCTCCTTCTTAAGCAAGGAAATGCCTCTAATTCTATCCCCCATTCCAGTAGCAGGCTTCTTTCAGCCACCTAAATATCAGTTTCTGATGAAAATTAAAATGAATCAACAATTTTTTTTTGTTTCCTTTCAAAGTTTCGGATCCACATCATAAGGAATCAACAGCACTTTATAAGAAGATCCAGAGTCAATTTATCTTTGTTTGGCCACCTGAAGTTTTAATGTATTGTCAAACGGATAATTTAACGACGACGACTACTATTACTACTACGAGTCTTTCAAGGTATTTTTTCCTCCAATTCTTAGTATGTGAATTGATTGAGAAAATGAAACGAAAGATACATTTCAAAATTAAAATATTCATAATCTCCACATCTGAATTTTTAACCAAATTATCCTATAAAAGCCTATCCTATCTAAGTAAGCTCAAGTGAAAAAAAAATATCACGGAAAGCACGTTATACACGAAGATATCGAATCAAAACCAGGGAAAAAAACAAAGATTTCCTACCTTATATTCAAAACATGAAGAGAAAAATATAACAAAAAAAAATAGCAAACAAAGGAATTAGGATTACCTAGAAGTTGTGAGATTAGAGGTTGATGCGAAAAACGAAACAGAGGCCCAATCGTGCTTAGATCGAAGCTGATACTCTCTTAATTGATCTGCTAAACTGGATCGCGTTATCATGGCTTCCCTTTTCCTATCCCTGCCTTTCGATTTAAAGCTTTGTTTGGCTTTGGAACTCTAGAGATGGTGAACGATTGAGAATTCGCAGAGCAAGGTGCGAATTGAAGCCAGAAGAAAGGCAAGGGATAGCATCGGGGTTGGATGGGCCTTGGTTCGTTACGTTGCGTGTACCTCCTAATTTACTCTTTTTGTTTTTCCTTCCCGCCCCGGCTGAAAAAAATAATAAATAATGTAATGAGAAAACAACCCCGGTACTCGGGAGCCGCCGTTTTTGACGGGTTTTTCATCTAACTACTATCCACAAGACCCTGTCGGGCTTATATGTGATGAATGGGTGCTCAGCATATTTTATCTCAGCAACGTATGATTAAATTTCACGTAAATTACACCATCTTTTATTTCAATAATAAAATATTTACTCAACTTTCAATTCATTTATTAAACTAAATTTTGAAAAACACTTGTTCAAAATAATAATTTCCACATCTTCGCGAGGAGTGAAATAAAATAAACCTACCATACATTTTCAATTGTACGCTTTCAATTGATATAAATTTTTAAAAACAGCTATCAATGACACTTCATCGTGCTAACTATATTCAATGAAGTATGTTATCGTGACCCACCACAAAAAACCAGATAATTGTTCGAAAGCTATCTTGTACTCATTGAGAAGATGATAGAAAAAGGGATGGAGGGGTAAATGAAAGCCTGCTTCTATCACGTGCAGTGGAAGTAAAAAGTTACTATCGTTGGTGTCACTCAAATGATTTAACCCTTCAAGAATTGAGAAATCATAAGTGAAGCTCTGTAATAGCCCGATTTTTAGAAATGTTGAAAACAGTGGTACGAGACCACCAAACTCAGAAAATAAGCTCGTAAATTTTATTATTCAATAATTATGGGTCAAATATGATTGTTAAGAGATTTTTAAATTAGTAATTTGTGTTTTTTTAAATTTATTAAGTTAAGAAATTGAGGAAAAGAGGTATCGAGACCTCGATATTATAAATCGAGCCGTAAATATTTTTATAAATATTTACGGAGTGCCAATATGGTAGTCTTAAAGTTTTGTCAGAAAATTTTAACGTTTCGGCAGTCAATTAATTAAAGGACTAAATTGAAAATATGCAAAACTTGCTAAATTGATTAAATAGCTTAACAATTAAATAAGAAAGGACTAACGGAGTAAATGGACCAACTTAAGTGGCAGAGGCGGCATACCGTTAAAAAAATCAAAAGATTTTTATGTATTTAAGGACAAAATTGGAATTACAATAAAGTTTATGTGGCCAAATTTTATTTTAAGGATTTCAAGACCATTTCTTCTTAAAATTTCGGTGGGAAACAGCCATGGAAGAGGGTTTGGAGCTGGTATTCCATATTTTGGCTTCAAGTAAGTTTAATTCTTGTTTTTTCCTTGAAATTTTTATATTTTTAGACTTTTACAATTAGATCCAACTTAGTATTCTACTAGTTTCTTATTTTGTTGAAAGTTTTGGAAGATACCAATGATAAGTTCATATGATTTTTGTTATTTTATGATGAAATTGAGATGTTAATGGATGTTTAAAGGTGTTTTATTAAAGAATTTTGGATGAAAACATGTTTTAGGGATTAAGTTGAAAAGTATTGAAATTGTGGAGAAATTCTGAAATTTCATGGAATTCATGGGCTGTTATTGATATGTATGAGAACTATTAGGCTTGGATCAAGGATTAAATTGCAAGAATTTCATTTTCCGAGCCTAGGAATGAAATTGTCATGTGTTAAAAGTTTAGGGTCAAAATGGTAATCAAAATGTTGCACTAAAACAGTTTTGGGCAGCAGCAGTGTGCCAACTTTGAAAATTCACCAAAAATCATGGAAATCGATTTAGAAGATGAGTAAAATATGAAATTAAAGCTTATCGAGTCTAGTTTCTCATAGAAGAAACGGTGTAAGCAATGGAATTGTAAATCACGAGATATAATAAATTTTGTGAGGCAGAGTCAGAATAATTTTGGAATCCCTTGTTCTGACTTTGGAAAATCATTAAAAATTGTAAAAAATTAATTAGGGGTTAAACCTTGTATTTTTAGAATCCTAAATGAGTGTATTTTCATTATAAATAAACGGTAAAACCATCCGAATTATGTACAATGAGATAATCAATTTTTAGTGAAGAGATGTCAGAACTGTCGAGTAGTGTAACAGGGGAAACTTTAAAGAATAAACTGTACTTATTGGCTACACCAAAAATTCTAAAAATTTTATGGTAAGAATATATGTGAGTCTAGTTTCAGGAAAAATTAACGGATCTTAATTTGGAGCTCTGTAGATCGAGATATAAATAAATTAGTGACTCTGACTCAGATAGACAGCTTGAATTTACATACAGAAAAATAGTGATAGTATGGAAAATGTTGCTTAAATGTATATTATACACATTAAGGATGTGGAATGGAGAGGAGGAGGAGGAAAATTAGAGAATATATAAATGATTTGTCTATAATTGGTCATATGTTCGATTATAATTGATAAACGATGAAATAGAAATGATACTTATATTTGTGCATTATTGGTCATGATTTAAGCTTATGGGGAAAATAAAGTTTTATGGTATGTGTGTATGGTATATATATGTGTGTGTGTGGTAATTTAGATATATGGATGTATTTTGGTTGTGGATTGATCATGATGATAAAGGTTAGGTATATTTGGTCTATTAAGTGACATAATTGAGAAGTATGATAGGTGGGTCATTCTATGTGTGAGATGATGGTATAATTTGGCTTGGTTAAGTAAGTTAAAAGGATGATTACATCATTGAGGTTGCACTGATTAATCTGGTTTATGTGATAGAAATATCAAATACATTTGTCTTTGATGCGTGATAATTATTTAATGCCATGAGAATTTGTTTATTGGTGAGGTTTAAAATGTATCTATATTTTGTTATATAATTTGTTTTGTAATTTATTTGACAAATGATAAAAAAAATTAACTCAGTTATTATGTGAGGTGAATTATGATTTGGGTAGCACATCTATATTCTGCAATAATAGATAAAATATATTTATGTCATGGGTGAATGGTTAAACACTTGGGCTAATTTAAGGTGTTAACTTAGTAAGGGTAGTTGGTAATGAAGTAACATGTTTTGATTTAACATCGAATAGAGAAAATTTGTTCTATCTTTGTGGCTAATATTGATAGTTGTATGGGAGATGAACGGATAATGTATATGTGACACTTAGCTTATAAGATATTGAGTAATTGATATATTACAATAGTTAAATAGGAAAATGTGACGACATGAGAATATGTAATGATACGGATCAATTCAGGTACTCGTGATAAATTCAATAAGTAAATGGAAATTTTTAAATTCATACGACGAGAAAATTAAAGATTGTGAGTATATTGGGCTACGTAAACCTTAATTAGCGAAACAAGAATAACAATTTGAAAGTTTTAGTTTAGATGAAATTTTACATTTCGGTTTAATATGGTTAAAAGTGTATATGTTCTGGTAATACCTCGTACCCTATTCTGACATCGAATTCGAGTAAGGGGTGTTACAAGCTCGATATTTGAATTTCCCGAATAGCTAATGCTCTATTCATTTCTTCCACCTTCGTGGTGCAAATGTAGGCCTTAGCTTACATCGGACTCCTCGCTTCACGATGTCACAAAGGGATGTTCTAGGCAACGTGATAGTTCCCTCTAGTCCTAGCCATGGGGTGCTAACAAAAGCTAAAAAGAAAAATTGAAAGAATAGTGGACATTTTAAGAAGATTACCTCTGAAATCGCTCTCCTCAACCATCGTTTTTTTCAAAGTCTCAGATTCAAATAATGAGATTTTTAGGGCTTTGGTAACTTCCTTTTAAAAGTTTAACAGCGTGATTTCAATTGTGTCGGAAAGAGTGGTTTCAGAACCACAAATCCAACAAGTAAGTCCGTATTAATTATCATTTAATTCGTATGAGTCTATTATAATTTGATATTAAATTTTGATTTGGTGAATTTTAGTTAACTGAATAAATAGTTAGGTATAAGTGGTTGTTCCGAAAGTCAATTAGTTTCGAAATATGAGATATCAGGACCTCGTTTATGAAAACCAAGCCTATAAATATTTTTATTAAATAATTATGGAGCTATTATAATAGCATGTGAAAGTTCGGTTCAGATATTTTATTGTTGAATTAGTTAATTAATTACAAGGACTAATTTGTAAAAGATGTAAAAATTAGTTATTATTAAATTTTATTGATTAAATTACTTAATTAGTAAATGAGGAAGGATTTATATGGAAAATAATCCATTGTTATTTTAGTGCAGGAATTGTGGGTTTATTTTAAACATTTTCTTTATATAAATTTTGTTTTTAAGTTAATATAATAATAAAACATAAGAAATGAATTAATAAATAAATCATCATCTTTCTCATGGTTTACCACCAAAAAACAAAACCACTTTCCTCCATCGAAGGAGCTTAAGGTTCGGCAATGGTTTAACACACTTGCATGGTAAGAATTTTTGACCCGTTTTTAGTAATTTTTATATTTTTGAGATCGTTGTAATTAGGTCCAGCTAACTCGTACATCCGTTTTTAAAATTGTTAATGATTTTAGATTCTACCATTAATAAATCTTAATTATTTTTTATGGTAAATGGTGAATTTGTAGCCATTGTTGTTTATTTAAATTAATTTGTAAAGAGATTTTTGTTAGTTTTTAGTTAAAGGATGAAATTGATAAAATATTAAAACTAAATGGAAATTTTGTGAATTATGAATAATTATGGACTGTTCTAGTCTAGAAAGAAATCCAGCTAGCATGGAAAATTATTAAATTTTGTTCAATTTGGAATTTCGGATTTAGAGACTAAATTGTGAGAAATATAAAAGTTTAGGAAAATGTATAAATAATAAAAACTTAAGGGTCATATGCATAAAATGAGTTGGAAGATGTATTTGAATTTGATTTATTGAATTTAATCATTATATAGATCAAGAATTGAATCATACGAAGGTTAATCCGAAAAAGAGAAATTTACAAATTTGTCCCTGCGAGTAAACCAAATGCATAATTTAGATAAGTTCATAGAATTATTGAATAATTTTATATGTTTGTAAATTATTCTATTTTTATTTTTTAATTATAAATTGTATTGATTGAATACTTAGTAATAAAATTTAATTATGAATTGTATATAATTATGTATAAATTAAAAGTGTACTATTCGAAAATTGAGAAATGATTGTGAATTATGAATAGCATTATCTCGAAATGGATGAAATACATATACGGCATGTGTACAAATACTGCGAAAGTGCCATTGATTTTGTTAATGTGATGAATTCAGTTTAAATTCCCATTTGAACGTAGTAAACGATTAAGATACGATTGACATGCCAATAGGGTTATTTGTGCACTGTACAGGATATATGTGATGGTACGGATATATTATTGATTATACCGAAATCCAACATTTGTTACAGATTACCTAGTTATATTGGTGTGGTGGAGGGATGTATTGATACTGATTATATGATGCCAACGGGCTTTACACTTCGGTGCTCTGGTGAGTTGTATTTTGAGCTATTACGAGCATTCTGGTGTGGTGTAGTTACCCATGTATCTGTTTATTATAGTTCAATTGGCTATATGTTAAAAATATATATGTATTGAATTCATGAATTATTTGGAGATGATGTTTTTATATGAATATTGAAATGTTAAGTGATGAAATAGAATAATTAATAATTATGTGTTTAAGAGTTGTTTGAAACGATATCAAAACAACTGGAAAGTTTATAGTTATATTTATGAAATGCTTATCTAGTAAATGCAATATTGGTGACAAAGTTGTGTGTATAAAAGAAATGGAATATGAATATGAATTGACATGATCAATTGGTTAATACAATGTTTATGTTGAAATTTTCCTAAATGAATGATACAAAAACATTTGCATTGAATGATTAGGAGATTATACAAATGATATGTGAAACACTCACCTTATTGTTGTAAATGTCTTGACAGGAAATACGTATTAAATTAGTTATATTTGTTTACTTAATTGTAAACTAAGATAAGAATTTTGTTTAAGTAATTATGAACTTACTAAGCTATATAAGCTTACTCTGTTATACTTATTATTTTATGTAGTTTTCGTTTTGTGGAACTAGTCAAATAGATCAATTTCAAGGTTCACACTATCAAGCTTCTGTTTCGGTATTTTTGTAACATCCTTAACCCACATCCGTCTCCGAAATAGGGTTTTGGAGCATTACCGATCAAACAAACATAATTTCAATGCATTTCATATCATATAATATTCAAGTCAAAACCAATCAAACTCATACATATTGTCCCTTATTCAAGCCATCGAGGCCCAAATTACGTGTTAGAAACAAGTCGGGACTAATTCGAAAACTCAGAAAAGTTTTCGAAAAATAATAAAAATTTTCAAAGCTGCAGTGTTCACACGGCCGTGTGCTAGCCGTATGTTTCACACAGTCCAGTCACATGCCCATGTGTCTGGCCGTGTGGACTCAAAATGTACCTTAAACAACAAGTTTACCATTCCCTACAAGCTTGGGCAATGAGCAACTCAAAAATCATTCATTTAACCAATTCAAAACACAATCAAACACATCCAAAACATGTCAAAACAATCATCCTAGGTGCCGAACCAATGTACCCTACCACAATTATATCATCAAAATATCATTCAAGTCCAAATTATAAACATATCTAATTTAATTCATTTTACTTAGCTTATGAGCACTTAAACACCAAATTAGCATGCCAAAATAAAACTTCAAACACAAACACATGTATATATATACCAAACCAATATTAACTTTATTTACATTCAATCCACAAAATAACTATTAATTAGACACCCTAGGTACATGCCGACACATTTCAAAAGGATAACATCACCATGTTTGAGTTCGGGACCATTGTTGGATGTTGAATCGACGATCAAAATTTAGTACCTAACCTGTGCACGGAAAACAAAACCGTACTCTAAGTAAAATCAGTGGTATTTCTATAATTCGAATAAAAAAATATGAAATCACAAATATACAATCTAAATATTTCAATAACCATATCACATTTCATTTGTTTCGCAATATCTCAATTCTCATATTTGCTATATAAATAGCTTTTCACAATATAATACACATATCATTTAAACAATAATTTTGTTTATTCCATATCCAATTCATGAATACACAGTTCATGTGTCTCAATCCATATTTCAATTCATTGTCCCATTTTCATTTCACATACAATATCATCTAACATCAATCATAATGCAATTTCAATTAATTACCCCTATTAACACAACTTGGACTCAGACGGATACACGGATCCAACCAAAACACACCATTTTGGCACCCAATGCCTCATCAAATAATTCGAAGTAATAATTTGACACCCAGTGTCTTATCGGCTAATAAATTGACACCCAGTGTCTTATCGGCTAAACCGAAATAAATTGGCACCCAATGCCTTATCGAATTAATCCGAAGTAAATAATTGACACCCAGTGTCTCATCTACTCGAAGTTGAAGAAATCCCTGAACTCTTCCAATCCTATGGCATGCCATCTATATCCGACTTAGCCTGATACAGTTAATAGGGTTTAATTTCACAATTCAAAAACAACAAATATCCAATATCAATTTTTCATATAATCACATATACATATAAATTCAATTCAATATCAAAATGCCAAATACTCACCTCAATCACTTACCATAAACATTTAATCAGAATACAACAATTAATAATTAGATTCGGATTATAGAAATACAAATCAGAAATTGCAAGCTATTCCTCGTCGACTTTATCTTTTCCCTTTTTAGCCGAGGGTTCTGGTACTACGTTAGCTACGAAATTATAACAATTAAAAAAATTATCAATACAACACAATTCAATTTCATATTGAATATTTTAATTTTTGCTCAATATTTGCCTAATTTTCAATCTAGTCTCTAAACCGAGACTAATTTTATTTCTTCACAATCAATCTTATATTTTCATGCAAATTCCATTTTAAACTAGATTTAACTCCCTAATTTCACTTAAATCCATAAATTTCAAATTTTCACAATTTAGTCCCTAATACTCAAATTTTATAATTTATTCTACAATTCAATCCTTTTTCATTTCTAACTTAAAAATCTATCAATTTAATCCCTAATACTAAAATTATTCAACATAGACAACACTTAAAAACTCAATAATTTTTAAAATTTTGACATGGGTCGGGTAGTATTTAATATCAGAATTCTAAAAATATAAAAATTACAAGAAAATGGACTAATTTGACTTATCAATTGAGCTTTAAACTTTGAAACTCTAATTTCTCCTTTCTTTCTTTTTCTTTTTCTTTTTCTTTCTTTCCCTTTCTTTCCCTTTCTGTTTTCGTTCCTATCTCTGTTTATTTTTCTATTTCTTTTATCTATTTATTTGTTTTGTTTTATTATTATTTCATTTACTTATTATTATAATAATATAATATATATACTTAAATATTAAGTAAGTGCAATTTATAAATAAATATATGTATATAAATTTTACACATGTACTCACCAACACCATCCACTTGTTGGAATAAGGCTTAATTGTTTCTTTAGTCCATTTACTTTTTCTTTAATCTATAATTCAACTTTCACTTTTTATGCAATTTAGTATTTATATCTAATTACTCTTAATTCATGCAAATTCACCTAACCAAAACCTAATTAACTACACAACTAAAAATATTTACGAGTCCGTTTTACGAAAATAAAATCTCAAAAATGTATTTTTTGACACCCGTGACTATCGGGTCGTTACAATTTTTGACTTGGTTATTTCAGTTTGTGGCATGTATATAGAGTTTTGAAGTTGTCAAATTTAAAATTTTGGTTAAATATGTAAAATAAGTGGATGTTGGTATATGATGTAAGCTTGTGTTTCATGTTGACCTTGTGATGAATATGGAGTAAATAGTAAAATTGTCATGTTGATCTTACTTGGTTTGAATGTCTTTTGTGTCATTTGATTGGCAGGCATGTTTTGGTTTTGATATATTACTTGTGAATTGATATGATAATGGCTATTTAGTATTGGTAAGTTGTGGTTCTGGAAGTGAGTATATTTGTCTTTGTTAAGTAGCATGAATGAGTGATTTTGGTAATTTGGTATTTTGAACCTTATTGGTGATGAAATGAATTTCACCTGATGATTGCATTTTTAGTTAAATTGCTTGTATGTACAATTGAGTTTATGTCTGAATTTGTTTGTTATGGTGCCAAATGGAATATTTGTAACACCCCTAACCCGTATCCATTGTCGGAACAGGGTTACGGAGCATTACCAGAGTTTACAAATCAAATAAACAGACATTTCAAATATTTCATATCATATAATATTCATGTTAGAAACCAATCGAAATCAAACATATTGTCCTTTATACGAGCCCTCGAGGCCCAAAATACGCGTTAAAAACAAGTCAGGACTAAATCAGATACTTAAAGAATTTTTCAGAAAATATTGAAATTTTTCAATATTGCAGGGATCACACAGCCGCGTGGTCAAGCCATGTGACTCAAACGGCCAAGAGACACGTCTGTGTCTTAAGCCGTGTGGACATTCAAAATAAGGACACACGGCCGTATCCCAGCCCGTGTCTGTGTCTGTGCAACTCACTGACTTGGGTCACACGACCAAGCCACACGCCCGCGTGCTAGGCCGTGTGAGCATATTGACTTGCATTCTTAAGAAGATACAAGGGACACACGGCAGTGTCACTTGGCCATGTGTCACACACGGCTGAAGCATACGCCCGTGCCTTTACTCGTGTGGACGAAAATAGGCCATTTTACAAGCCACATTTCTCACCCAATTTAGCATCCACTTATACTCAACATTTTGTATATATACAAGTCATAATTAGGCATCCAAAATAAGCCAAAATTAGGCCTTAAACATGTAAAATCATCACATACAACCAATATGCCTTTAGGCACTTCAAATGACAATGTGCAAATATGTCAACCATGTACCCCAAATTTACCTAAGTGACTTAATACATATATGCATAATTGTACCAAAACCTATCATGTAGATCATTTATCAAGCTCACCCACTTGGTACCAAATATACCATTTTAAACCAATCATCAATATACTTATAAGTTTTTCATCATTCAACCATATCAAACACACATTAAATATGATAAGGTCACATATATATACATCAAAATATACCAAACACAAGCCAAATAAGTGATTAATCTCAATAAAACACTTATATGCCAACATTGGCTAAATTAACCTATACATGTCGTTATAACTGGGACGAATTAGCTGAAAATACCAAAAGAGCTGATGGATAGTGTGAAATAGCTCTGACAAGCTTCCAACTCGAACGAGCTTCTGAATTACTATAAAATCCAAAAAATAACACGGAGTAAGCATTTAAGCTTAGTAAGTTCGTATAACAAAGAAATTAACTTACCATTTAATCACATTTAAAGTAAGCATACAAAACATATCCAAACCAATTTGGCCAAAAGCCTAAACACATATCCTCAACAACCATGTTAATCATGTAATTCAACCACTTTTCAAATTCCATATACATGTAACATCTATACCATGTATCTATATATCATATATAAATCATTTCCATGTAATTCATGTAAATACCTGTACTAGTTCGTATTGAATTCTTATAAACTCGTAACAGAACTATGCCCGTTGAACCATTTAGAATATCATTGGATACACAGGTAGTACACACGAAGTGTACTGAACTGTAATCCGTCAATTCATGTACATGTATGCTCATACGAGCTATGAATTGGTATGCTCTCACGAGTTGTGAATCAGTAAGCTCATACGAGCTGAGAATCGGTAAGTTATCACGAGCTGCAAATTGGTAAGCTCATACAAGTTGTGGTGTGTCCGCAACACATACAGGACCTCAACCAAATCGGTAACCCTAATAACATGTCATTTATATCCTACAAATTCTTAAGGTTCAAACGAGACTCGATAATTGTCGGATATGCGATCGGTATTTATACATGGCAATTATACAAATCACATATATATAATTCAATTTAAAACATATAAATATACAATTTAATTACTCGAACTTACCTCGACGAGTGTACGTAAATGCGGAGGCGACTAATCTGATATTTTCTCTTTACTTCGATCTAACTGTGTACGAGGTCTGACAGGATTTATACGAATAAATTTAACTCATTTCAATATAATTCTCATTCAATTTAATCCAACATGGAATTTTGGAAAAAATATCATTTTGCCCTATACTTTTAATTCCTTTGTAATTTAGTCCCTAGGCTCGAAAAATAAAATTCATACAATTTAATTCTTACTCAAGCCTAGCCGATTTTTATACATATGAATAGCAG
Organism: Gossypium hirsutum; assembly: GCF_007990345.1. NCBI lineage: Eukaryota > Viridiplantae > Streptophyta > Magnoliopsida > Malvales > Malvaceae > Gossypium > Gossypium hirsutum. Next base: position 24,751,300 of record NC_053441.1, read on the forward strand.
CCCATATATTTTAAAAAATTCACAATTTTTACCATAAATTTATCACATTTTTCAATTTAGCCTCTATTTAATAATTTTACCGAAAATCTCTTTACAAAAACTATTTATCTAACAACAACAATACATTTTCTATCATCAAACTTCAAAATTCAAGCATATTCACCAATAAAAACCCTAATTCTTTAACAATTTTGCAAATTAATCCCCGAGCTAGCTAGATTAAGCTACTACGATCCTGGAAACATAGAAATCATCAAAAATGGGATAAAATTTCATACCTAATTGAGCAAAATAAGCTTGCTGAAATTTTCAAGCTTCCATGGCTAGGTTTTTTTTTTTTTTTTTGGTGGAAGATGATGATAATGAATGATAATATTTTATTTTATTTTATTTTATTTATCATTTAATACCTATTTACTAATTTAACCTTAAAAATAAATCAAAATTTCAATAATAACAACCCACACTTATCCACTTACAACTTTAATAGCTAATTACTATATAAGGACCTCCACTTTAAAAATCTATGGCTATTTAATACCTTTAGCTATTAAAACACAACTTTTGCACTTTATGCAATTTAGTCATTTTTATTAAATTAAGCATGTAAACAGTAAAATTTATTAGCTAAATTTTTATATGGTATTTCTATCATACTGTAGTCCATAAAATAATAATAAAATAAAATTTTTGACTTCGAATTTGTAGTCTCAAAACCATTGTTTCGATTTCACTGAAAATGGGCTATTATAATATTAGTTAGCATTAGGATAATGATACCTAATTACATACTTTGTTATTAATTATAATAGGTAAGATGGTTAATAAATCATGGTTGAATCATGACATGTTTGTAATAGATTGAGTGAGTTTTATGTAGGTCATACGTGTACCTATTTGTATCCATGAATTGAGTTATAGGTTTTGGCATGAAATGAACTTTCAAACTTGTGATTTTCGACCATCAAGATAAAAGTATCAATATCAAGGACCAAGGTATCGATACTTGATAAAATGAACAGTGTTTTCAAATTACAGAATGCCAAAATGGTATCGATATCAACTTTGGTATCGATACCTATCACAAAAAAATCTATACTTATTTCCTTGGTATCGATGCCTAGTTCAAGTTTTGAAAATTTTATAGTTTGGTCTTTTTTCATGCCCAAATCTAATCTATTGTATTTTAAAGCTCGATTTAGTCTCGTTTTCATTTTTTAATAATTAATATGTGTTTTTATATGATCATTCAATGTTTTAAATTGCATGTGATTATTCCGGATTTATTCGTAGCATCTCGTCGCTCAGGTCCGACAATTGGACCAAGTATGGGGTGTTATAAAAAGGGTTTTTCTTGGCACTTTAACAATTCATATGACCAAGAATGATGACACAATCAACTGCACATACTCTTTATTCACTCGTGGCGAAATGTACGTTGCAAATTAAAATATAAAATGTACTCAATAAGTTTTTCTTTATGTTATTTCTTGCTTCATAGAACCATGTTTCAAGAAGAGTCACTGTATAACTCTTCTTCGAACCAGTTGGGGGACAAATTGTTTTGATACTTACTATTATTTATCCATAACTCGAATATCGAGCTCACACATTGAGCTCGCGTATCGAGCTCGCATGACACTAAGTGTTCGCAAGAAGAGAACTTGTAGCTTCCCGTGAGATCGCACATGAGATTGTACATGGGATTGTGCGATGTGGGTTTGCACGTCACTACATAGGTGAACCCCTATCGTATAAACACGTGCAAAGTCTAGAGTAGGGTACATGTTGGCATGCATAGAACCTACCTAGGATATCATATCAATGAATAGTAAACATATAAATATACAATTTTACCATCTGAAGAAGATAGAGAAAAACACTTAATAGAAATAAAACCTATTAAATTAAAAATAAATAAATTAGAGTTATTGGTTGCACCCAAAGTATATTTACATAAAAATAAAATATAAAAATATTTTGATATATATTTTTAAGAAAAATAAATATTGTAACCTTCTTCACCCGGCCTAGACGTTACGGTCGAATTTTGAATGCTACATTTTCCACTGAAATGGCCTAATAAAATTATTGGAGTTTTAAAATAGTCCTTTTTAAAACATTTTCTTACCTTAGAGAATAAAAGACTTAGCGTGTTGTCTCTTTTTCACTAAATGGTACAAATTTTCAGAAAAGCGATTTGGTTTTCATGTTAATTTCTCGAAAGTTGTTTTTCAATTTATTTACTACTCAAAAACTCATCCATAATGTTGTAGCGAAAAAGTGATAACTGACAGGGTTTTGTTTTAAAAACCAAATTTCATGCATCTTTAATTAAATTCTAAAATTCAATAACCTAACCAACTTAAATGTCATGCATGCCAAAATTAACCCAAAATTTAAGTCTCATGTCACAGTTCAGATAAAGCAATACAATTTCCAAATAACATAAATTATAATATTTGTAAAATACTTTTATTGGAAAAAAAACTATTCGAGACAAGTTCTCTGAATGCCGAGCCCGTGTCCTAACCTGGTGGGTTATCTGTAAAGAAGAAAATTAATGGGGTGAGCTTATGAAGTTCAGTATGAGTCTATACACAATAAAATTTTCAGAACAACAATTCATGTTTAATAAAAATTCTTAGAATAATCACAATTATACACAATTATATAGTAATATAGAGTTTGACAGTTTATTTGAGCATGCTTATGAATGCTAATGCAATTCATGTTTAATAAAAAAATTCCTATTCATACTCTGCTACACACCAAAATAAGAGTTCCTTATAATTCATCAATCCCTACACACTGCATTTTAGACATATCTAGGGTTAGTAAACCTTAAGGGCAACACAAGTAATTTTTCCAAGCTTACCAAAAATACAAAAGAAAAATGAATGAGAGGGACAAGGCTGGAACCTAATATTTTTAAGATGAATATACTAACACTTAACTATTAAGCCCATAGCTCATTTCATACTTAATTTAAGCACCTAATCACTAATAAATCGGGGCGTGACAAATATTGACAAATTTACTCATGTTATTTGCAAATAATCTATATACCTAATATAGGACCTTCCTTCATTTTACACTCGGAGCATCCGACCAACTTTTTATTTTATCATTATTTTTTGCATTTTACAATAAAAAGTTAAATTTTAATTTTAATCCCTTTAATATGCTTAATTTTGAGGTTTGGTCAATATATTTTAATTTTTAACATAACTTAGTCTCTATATTTTTATAATACCATTAATTAGTCTTTACACGTGGCACACCCATCCATTTTCCTTTCCTTTCTTTCTTTTTGCATTTTATAATAAAAGGTTAAATTTCAGTTTTAGTCAATTTAATATGCCTAAATTTGATATTTAATCTATATACTTCAATTTTTAACATAATTTGACCCCTATAATTATAATAATGTTATTAATTAGTCCAAATAGTTAATATATAATTTGAATACCATAAGAGTCTTAGAGATTGACACGCGACTTCCCATTTCTTTTAGGTTTGTGTCGCTTTTTTCGGCATCATAAGATAATGGTCAAATTTCAATTTTGGCCTCTAGACTATGCTGAAACTTGATATTTAATTTATATACTTTATTTTTTGACATAATTTAGTCCACCTACTTTTATAATGTAATTAGATAGTCTAAGTAATTAATGTTGTTAACTATTTCAATCTAAATGTGGACAACAATTTTTCTTAAAGACAATATAATTCTAACGAAGAAAAAAATTATCTTGATGATTCAAATGAATACTTTTAAGAAAAAATCCTAATAAATGTTTTCAATTTTATTTTTATTGTTACATAAATATTAAGTGATTTATTTTTAAATTTTAAAACGTCACACTAGATAATTTAATAGAAGAATTTTACTGATGGTAAGAAATGAATCTAAATTTTTAAATTAGAAAAAGTAGAAAACTATGTTTTTGAAAATAAAAATAAAAAATTAAATTTCAAATATACGAAATATACAAAGAATTAAAACATATTTTAATTTTTAAATTTTTTATTTTTTAATTTAACACAAATAAATCATCAAAATTCGTTAACAACTTTGAACCGTTCCAGTAAAAATTTAAAAGGGGGATATGTTGCTAGTGCAAATAAATATTTTTCCATGGAAAAGACAGCTTATAACATTTATTGTGTGGGTTCTTCATGGGCTGGGCTTTAAAATACCATCGGATCGGCGCAATAGTCGTTGCATGCAATTTGATAGATTTCCTTAAGCCCAAGAAAACGGAGTGAAAGTGGAAGACGCGAAAAGCTGACAAAAGAAGAGAAGAGAAGAGACGCGACACGAGTCACTCACGACTCACGAGCCACTCGAAACGACGCCGCTGGAAATTTCCATCCGCTTCATGGGATGCTGATTGGTCTAGATTCTTCTCGAATCAAATCTCTCTCATATCATAAACAAGCCACATAGGCATCGTCGTAGCCGAACTCAGCTTCCCCGGGACGTCGCGATTTGGAGAACCCTAGAAGCAACTCCTCCGTTTCCGTTGCTTTTTGCCTTTTTCATCCATCAATTCGAATTCTTAGCTTCCTTCGGATTTTCGCTATTCGATTTAGACTTCTGCATACTTTTTAGGTTCGTGCTTTTGGTTCCATTGTTACTTTTTATTTTCTTCTATGTTTATCGACGTGAACCTTCCGTTTTCTAGGATTTGATGGTGAGGATTTTATTTTCGGTCTTAAATGATTTTGATCTTATTTGATTTCCTCTAGGTTCTTCGATCCGACGATTGCTATGTAATTGTTCATTTATTGATGTTATCGTCGTTTCTGATTTATTGCATTTGACATAACATCTTTGTTTATTATTATTCTGCATTTCCTTTCACTTTTCCTTTCCTTTTGTTTTTTTTTGAAAGGGAAATTTGAATGCATTTAGGTTGTGTATTTGGTTATGCAAACAAGCACCTTAAAATGTAGGAAGTTTTGACTTTTGTTGACCATGGCTAAAAGAATCGATTGTAATGCGTTTTCTGGACTTATATTATTGTTATAAACGAAATGAAGATCTATCTTAGTGCTCAATTAAATAAGATTCTAAAGTTGTGCCAAGCAAACTTTTTTTTTTTCATTTTGAGCAAAGATTTTAATATTATTTTTATCATGTTACTCGACAACTAACTAATGTTGTCTTGGTAGTTAGAGAAATTAGCTAGACAATTATTCTTTTCTGCCCTTGGCTGCTGATTTGTTGTGATTTCAACAGCTTTAAGAGCTAAGTACTTTTGGCCAATGATAGTTTACTTTGTGAATTTGAATTAGTTGAAAATCCTAATTGAAATAATATTATTACTTTCCTTTCTCTGTTCTAGGCATTGGTAGCTGTTGAACTTCCATGGCAGATCAGCACTCCAATGAAGGTTCGAGCATGGGCAGCACTTCTGGAGAGTCTTCTGATTCACTTGTAGAGCTAAAGATCAAGACTTTGGATTCGCAAATTTTTAGTTTTCTTGTTGACAAAAAGGTAAGTGCTTGTTTCTAAGCATTTGCATTCTCATAAATTTCTTGCTATGCAGTGCATCTCTTTTTTAATAAAATGATTTTGAGCCTCATCGAGCTTTTAGCTGATACCTTATTACTTGGATGAACTCAGGCACCAGTTTCATCGTTCAAGGAGAAAATAGCTAGGGAGCTTGGTGTCCCAGTTGGTCGGCAACGGCTGATTTTCAGGGGAAAGGTCTTAAAGGATGATCATCTCCTTTCTGAATATCGTATCCTATCATCTGTTTGCTAGAGAACTTCTTTGCCTTAATTAAATCAGATTTGTTCTATATTAAAGATCTACTGTACTGCAGCTTGCTGCAGGACTAATCATTACTTACATAGATGCCATGTTCATGAGCAGAATTATCCCAATTATATGGATTAAAGCATGACCATTGCATGCAAGTATAGATTGGTTTTGTTCCTGGAAAGTAAGTAGTTTGCTAGTGGTTGTAACTGCTTTTGATTGAGCCATTATGTATACAAGAAGTGAGTCTAAGTTTCAAAGTTTTTACCCTTATATTCTTTTGCTATCTCTTTAATACTTGTGCTTATATTTTCCTATTCTATCAAATTTGCATGATATAGACAACCCAACATTGTCCAAAATGAGCACTAATTAACCGGCTTGAATACCTAGCCTGTAGCATCAAATATATTACTTCTTAGTCACTTAATATTATGCATCATAAGTGTAATTAGAATTGTAAACTAGTAGTTGTAACTATCAAAAGAAGGGAATCAAGATGCTGTCTTGTCTACTTCCTCAAGTTTGCTGTTTGCGGCAGTTTCCTTTGCTATGGTTCACTTTATGCAATATATCCTTCACTGGATTTTTAGATGTTGAGAATGGGCATACATTGCACTTAGTTGAAAGGCAGCCTGCCCAATCACAGCTTTCATCTGATGCAAGTTCGGGAGAGGCAGATGGAAATAACAGTAATAGAGGTATCAATACATATGGTGGTGCTTGTCTGGTCTTTGAAATTCTGCGCGTTAATGCGTTTTACTAAAAGCAGTAGATATCAAGAGTTAATTGAAATAAATGGCAGGAAATGATGCTGCTTCAGGCATCCCTCGTAATCGAGTTGGGCAGATTTCGCACAGTGTGGTTCTTGGGACCTTTAATGTTGGAGATCAAGGTGATGGCAGTGCTCCAGACCTTAGTCGGGTGGGTGCTTTTTCTCTTTTTACTTGTGAAGCATTTCAACTCACCTTTAAATCTGTTTCATAACCTGAGTTCTTTAATTGCTTGTACGTCAATGTGTGTGAAGCAATGCTGAGTATTATTTCATTGTTTGTTGCTTGACTTATAGGTTATTGGGGCAGTTTTAAATTCTTTTGGAGTTGGAGGCCAGTCTACTACTAATGGTACCATTACACAGTCTTCAACCTCTGTGAGTAATGCTTGATCAAAATTTATCTTTGCTTAAAGTTTAACAAATTAAATTTGAATTTTTTGTGGTATTGAAAAGTCTTGATTAATTGCCTTCATTGTTAGTTGTAACAGATGCACATATTTCCACCTAAGCTTCCTGTTGGCAAATGCTTTGGGTTTAAAAATATTAATTCTTTTCAGATTTTCTTATGTATACTGTTAACTCTAATGAATATGTCAGTGATTCAAATACAAGAGGGAAACTCGAAAAAGTAGAAAATAATGTGATGGCTTAAGGGTTAAGTAATAATTGATATTGCTTTCAGTTTCTCAAGGTGGTTGCAATGTAGAAGGCTCAAAATAATTTAACGATAAAAATAATACTTCCTTTCAGGCTCCTCAAGGGAATGAAACAAATGGAGTGCGTGGTGGTGGTGAGAACCAACAAGGAAATCAGACACAATCTGCACCATCATTTCCTGGTCAATCCTTTCAGGTTGCTCATCAAGTTATGCCAATTCCTCTGACTGCAGCACAAGTATCTATTCCATCCCTTAATACGGTAATACAATTAAACTTATTCATCTTTTAGCAGATTACAATTTGATTGTTATCTAATTCCATCATTCTCCTTTTCTCCAGCCAATTCCTGATTCTTTAAATGCTCTCTCGGAATTTATGAACCGCATGGAGATGCATTCTCCAAATGGTGATACCACTAGAAGCATTAACTTAAATTTTTTTTTTGAAAGTAGTTGCAATAACTAATTGCTACTGCATTATTCAGGCTATCAGCCACACACATCTACAACTAACACAAGGGACCAACCAAGGGTAGCATTACCATCTGATGCACGAGGTCTGCCGACACCTGAAGCATTGAGCATTGTAATTCGAAATGCAGTACGGCTTCTCAACAGTCATGCTATTGGTGCATTGTCTGTAAGTACCATGCCTTAGTATGTTTCCTGTAGTTACCATTTTCTGGAAACTTTTAGGCTTTTGATTGTTATTAAATGTTTAACCAAATTCATGTTGAGGTTGATATGGTATGTGGAATACTAGTTTCCTTCTATAATTTTTAAACTGTATTAGAGTTGTGCTAAAATCTCTGTGAATTCTTTTTCTCATGTATAATTACTGGGTTTCTATGATGAAAATTTTGTATGTTATGAAATTCCTTAAGTACGTGTAGATTGAGGAAGATAAAGGAGAATTTTTTCTGTTATATGATTTACTAGGCATAGTTTAAGTTGCGGTGGTTTTCATGAAGAAAAAGTATTATATATTTACTCCAAATAGATTCCACATTCTTTTTATTTCTACCTTTCAAGTTTGAAATTTTATCATCTGATTCTTTGCATCTTTAATATGCTGCTACTTTTGTAGCACATTGCAGAACGTTTAGAGCAAGAGAGGGATTCTTCTGATCCTACAGTGAGGGGGCAAATTCAAACAGAATCAGTACAAGCAGGTCTTACAATGCAGCACTTAGGTTCCGTTCTTTTAGAGCTTGGCCGAACCATATTGACGCTGCGTATGGGAAATTCTCCTGTATGGCCTACAATCTCTTGTGTCCTTATTTCCTGTTCTCTTTGAATAATAACATGTCACTAAATGTTTCATGCAATTCACAGGCAGAATCTTCAGTTAATGCTGGACCTGCAGTTTATATATCTCCTTCAGGGCCGAATCCTATAATGGTTCAGGTATGCTAAAAGTTTGTGTGCATCATATCAAGTTATAAAATAACTGCAAAATCCTGCTAATATATTCTATTTATGTATGGTAATATTTAGATATACTGATTGTCAGATAAACTCTGAGCACTTCATTCAAGTAGCAGATTCTTAATTTCTGTGTAGTATGTATTTTATGTTGATTGCTATTCACAAATAGCTTAACTGAAGAGTATGATACATGGTAATATCAAGTTGGTAAAATTCTGCAAAATCCTGCTAATATAACCTATTCATTTATGGTAATATTTTGATATCCTGTTTGTCTACTCTGGGCAAATCATTCAAGCATTTCTAATATCTGTTCTTCTATCTATTGTTATTCACAGTAGCTAAATTGAAGAGAATGATATCCATCTGATCTCTCTAGGTGCATATATCTAGCTATAGAGATGTTCCTATGCTCTTCTGACATAGAAAGCAATTCTTTTGAGGGCTTAGGATTAACAGAAAGGGATGCTAGGGTGCAAAAATGAGAGAAATTGTGTTTACTTTTGAAAGAAGCAGGGAGTTTTTGAGATGTAAAAACTTGTATTTTACCATCTTAACATGTTATTGTTGGTTGTTTTTCTGTTTGGCATTTTACTTCACCAGTTGCCATGAGATGTGCTGAAACAATTATCGATGATCTTGCTTAGTTTGTTCAAGTGTTTAACTCTCTTTAGGATCCTGTTCATCACGCATGCATTGATTGTTTATTTGCAGCCTTTTCCCCTTCAAACCAGATCCCTCTTTAGTGGTTCCCATTCTCCATCAAATTCTCTGACTGTAGGTCCTGTTGGTGTTGGAAACGCTCCACGGCACATAAATATCCATATACATCCTGGTGGGTAAAATCTGCTTCTAGCCAGGCCATAATTTCCCTTTCAGTTGTACTCTGTTTTTTTATTTGTAACTGCAAATTATTGTCAGGTACTGCATTGTCACCGGTGGTTTCAGCTGTTGGTAATAGAACAGACAATGGGGAAGGGAGGCAAGGGGAACGTGGTAATAATGCTGGTTCTGGTTCAATGCGGGTTCTCCCTGTGCGGAACACTGTTGCTTCTACTCCCCAAGCACGTGCCACTGCTGCAATGTCCAGTGCTGCACAATCTGCTCCCACCGAGTCTTCACTATCCTCTATGGTTGCTGAAATCAATTCAAGAATTAGAGACTTAGTTAGTATGCAGGGAGATAACCAGGATGCGTCAGGTAGCTGGCAGTTAATTGTTTTCAGATGCTAATAACTACATTGTTGTTCGTATGATTTCTCTGGTCTTTAAAGGTCAAAGTAGAATTGTAGAATTCATGTTTGTAGCTGGTGCAGGTAGTCAGCAGCCTAATAATATGGTTGCTAGTGGAGCTGGGGATTCTACTGTTGCTTTACCAGCAAACCTTGAAACTGAAGAACTGAAGGTGTGCTTTATTCACAATAAAATGATCTCAATTAGGAACTAAATGATCTCAATTAGGAACTATCTGTTTAGTATCTCTGACGAGTACTCTGTTACTATTAATAATCAGTCACAACCTGAACATGCTGAAGGAAGAAATGATAATACTGAGAGTGGTGAGAGTTCACAGGATATATCACTTGGCACAGTTGGATGCCCTCCTAGTTCAAGTGGAGAACCTTTGGTGAAGTTGGAAGATCCATCAGGAAGTGCTCCTAGATCCAGTGAGGAAAATGCCAAACCTGTACCACTTGGATTGGGGTTGGGGGGTTTGGAACGCAAGGTGTGATGATAATTTTTCACTTCATTCGAATCTGTTTATGTTAAAATTATTGACAATGAGCATATGATATCTTTCTGGTCAGAGACGAGTCAAACCAACGAAATCTTCAATTGCCGGTGTTAATGGAACAGCTAGTTCTTCACTTGATCGAAATGCTAGAATGGCTGGTCAACAGATTTTGCAGTCACTTGCTTCTCAGAGCTCTTCTCTGAATAGGGTAGATTCTTCCTCAGGTAATCAAGGTGTTCTGGGTAGTAGATTATCAGGAGGGCAGGGTTCAGATGATCAATTAGCTGCTGCTAATGCTGTCTCTCAAGTTCTTCAAAGTCCTGCATTGAATGGCCTATTGGCGGGGGTTTCTCAGCAAACTGGTGCTGGTTCACCAGATGATTTTAGGAATATGTTGCAGCAACTGACTCAAAGTCCACAAATCATGAACACTGTTAGTCAACTAGCTCAGCAGGTTGATAGCCAGGATATTGGGAACATGTTTTCAGGTTTTGGAGGAGGCCAAGGTGGTGGTATTGATCTGTCACGGATGGTCCAACAAATGATGCCCATTGTTTCTCAGGCGCTTGGTTGTGGGCCATCTGCAACTCCATCCTTCCCTGCTGTAGAATCTAAATCACAGGTACAGTGTGATGGGTGGAAGTCAACTGCCACTGATAAATCATGATATCATGATTTCAGGTTTTATTTGGGTTGATAATGTGGATTTTTTAACTCCCCCCCCACCCCCCAATTTTTATATAACGTGTAATAAGCATGTAATATTGAGATGGTGACATGGAGGACAATTGTGCTATCTGCTGTTTCTTCCAGGATGACATTCAACAAATTGCTCAGAGGGTCGAGCAGTCTAGTGTACCAGATGACGTCTTCCATGCTGTTGCCGAAAATGCAGTTCAGGTATATGGCAATGGGAGGAATGCTGAAGAACTTCTAAATGAGTTGTGGGGTGATGAAGGTCTTGCCAAGGTAAGTTGTCAAAGATTGAGTGCCTTTGCGTCTTGGGTTTCTTACCTGTTAAAGAAGCTTGTGGTTGAAGTGCCTCCGTTTTGGGGGAGAAAAAACTGGTTTAAGCAACATTGTCTTTTTAACTGGCTAATTTTTCAGGGTGATTATTGTACAGAAACTCATTAATATTTTCTTACATGGTCAGGAATACACAGAGATGCTAAAGCTGGACTTGCGTCAAAGGTTTCAGGATAAATCTGAGAAGGATAAGTTCTAGCTCTCTTGATTCTGAAAATTAGAACTTAGTTCTTTTGAAGTTCTAAAAGTCGTGCAGCTAATTACTGGGTCATTTCTTACCCAGATACTATCATGAACTTAGGCTTCTGGGGGATTGTTTGATCTTATATTTGTTATGAAAGTGCTCTTTGTTTAGTTGTTGCATCAAATTGGAATTATCATGATAAAAGTATATTCTGTTTTCTAGAAAGATTCAAGTTCCACTAGCTTTTTTCTTTAGGTTGGTTTCTTCGATATGAAAATGTAAACATCTATTACCAGTTTTTGCAATTAACTACCTATCCTCTATTGAGGTCAAATGCTCTAGTGATCTTATATATATATTCTCAACAGTTGGATGAGTGGATTAGTGATTGAATAACTTAAAGCTTTGTTGGATGAGTGATTGAATAATTTGAACTGCTATATGGGTACTCGGACTCGGCAGTCAGCACTCGTTTTGATTTTCATGAGAAATTAGTTGTTTTATATGCCTTCTTCATTGCCATCCGAATCAAGAGGGGGATTCAGAACTGTGGATGGTGATTTGGTGGCTCCATATAATGAACACATTCTAGGTTTCGTTCAACATAGTAGGCATATTATTCGGTAATCTAAAGGGTATTGAAAAGTAGAAATGGTGAAAGCCTCGTGTGTATTCGATTCAAGGCTATATCATTTATATATGATCAGAAACGATACTTCAATACCAAAGTTATGAATGGTGTGAAAATAGAGTTATTGACTAATAGTATGGCTGCTACACTCAACTGTTTGTTGATATTAGGGGTGTAAATGAATAGAATGTTCGATGAAATATTCGTGAACCGTTTATATAATGTTTGTTTATTAAGTTAAATAAACTTGTATAAACAAAAATTTTATGTTTGTTTAATAAATGGACAAACACGAATAGAGGTATGTTGGTTTGTTTATGTTTACGAATAAGTTCGTTTATTGACTCGTTTATTTATTAATGATATTTTTTTATAAAAATTTCATTAGTATATATTAATAAAATTATCTTAAAACTCATTTATTGTTCTATTAGTATATATTGATAAAATTATCTTGGTTTGTATTTTTTTCATTTATAATATGATTATTAATATTTATATTTGACTATTTTATATTTAAACAACATATGTATGTGTATGTATGTATGTATTTATTGTTTGTTTGTTTACTATTTATTAATATTATTTGTGAACATGTTTATTTAATATTTGTGAACATTAAACAAATAAACATGAATACACATATTTTTAAATAAATAATTATGAACAAAATTTTGAAATTTTTAACGAACATAAACTGAACACGAATAAGTTTAAAAATAAATAGGCGAACATAAATAAAGAGATTTGTTCATTCAAGCTTGGTTCATTTATAGTCTCTTAGTTGACATGTGTAGTTGGAAAGGGAAGTGCTAAATTTCCATGTGTGTTCTTGGACTCATGTCGCAATTTTCATTATTCTGCAGTCTTTATAGCTAACGCTATCCTGCCTGTATGGTACGAGCATAACATGCCCACTAATTGCGGGTTGGTTGGTCCTACGAGCCTGCAGAATTTCCTAATCTTATCTTTGGCAAACAAACATATCATCAATATTGTTACTTGTTATATCACAGGTTGCTTTTGAAATTCAATTTTAAAGGACACTTAAAACTGTGGGTCGAGTTAAATGGATGTTGTTGGATTTACTTTGAAATAGGGGATTTCCATTCATGGATGTATGGTCTTGTAGTTTTGCGTTATTGAGGCGCCTTTGCAAATTGCGATGATGGCACATGCTTCTAAGGATGTGGGGACGTTGCCTTGCCTCATGTCGTGACCATTCATTTATGGCATCGTCAGCACAGCTTATTTTTCATGCATCTAACTGACAAGGCCAATGCTAGCTAGCAGCAGTATTGTTTCCATTATTTCTTCCTGAAGTCCCCATTCAATGATCATTGGGTTTTTGCACATATAGTTGGGAAGATTTAACATCAAAGTTAATACACTTAATTACTAAATGATAGTTATAATAAAAGGGAAAAGCAAAGTTCGAGGCAAGGTTTAGGAGAATTATGCAGTGTATGTGGCTTCCAGTTCACCAAAGCTCGTTCTCCCAAGTCGCTATAAAGGAAAAAGTGAAAAGTAGTGACCCCTCTTTTGTTTGAAAAGCATCGGCTAATCATTTGATTTATACCTTGAATTTGAATTAGATGATCCACCGTCGGTTATGAATTGAGATATAAAATGTTTATGCTTTTACTCCAGTGGTCATTTGTTGACACCAGATTGATGCGAGCCAGTAGGTTTACTTACCTGCTAACCTCAACTCCCTGATAAGTCTTCGATGTAACCAATGAGCTCTTTATTTGCTAGCCCTAACAACTTAGCCTCAATCACTAACAACCACCCAATGAAGCCATTTCTCAGCTATAATAAAATTCTATCGACACTTAAAAAAGATAAAACTAACTAAAAGCTCAATGAAAACACCGACGACCTCAATTTAAGAAAAACCAACCACCTGACTTAAGAAAGTAAAATCCAGCATTCTCTTTAGCATCCCAAAACATCAAAACTTGTAATTGCTTTTAAAAAATTCCGAACATTTGTATATAAGTTAAATACTATGATGCGAGAGATATTGAAAATTCTCCTCGAGAGTTAGACTTAGCCAGTCTTACTACTCTCTTTGTTGCTGTCATCTTGAATACAAATGCTTGGCTGATAGTTGTAGTACTACAGTGACAAGTAAGGTTTGAGCGTAACAAACCAAGCAAGCTTTAGATTTGGGTTATTTAGGGGGTAATGAATATTTATATTTCAGAACAAAACAAAGCGCCAATTGAGCCATCATCATCGTCCATGTTGACTAAATAATCCCAACAACCTCTGCTCTACTGGTAACACAACTCCACCCTAAACTGTCGACTTGATAATAGTTCCATATGTTGCAAGCTTATCAAAAAAGCGTTTTCTTACTAAAAAAAATGGAGAACTCAACATTAAGAACAAACATTAGTGTTGTAGTATTTCTCTACCTCCCATAATTTGGAAGAACAAAACAAAGAACCCCAAAACCATGTGGGAGACAAAACACATTCACAGTTCAAACAGTGAGCTAATGTAAGGACACCCTTCCACCGACACTTTAATTCAATTTTCTCTTTCCTTTTTCTTTTCCATTTTTATCTCCTCAAATTTTCCCTCCTTTTTTTTATTTGGTTTTTCCTTTACGGCTTACTCACACTTTCAACTGTTCAACCCATTTAATATAGCCTCCCTTAAATATTGTGCCATCCTATTCCCTTATTAACTCTTTCAGTTCACTGCTCCTGCCCTCTTATTCTAAACCTCTCCTTTTCTCTTCCATTAGACTCAAAATGCCGCTTCACTCGGCGGTAGCATTGTTTTATGCCGCAGCTTCTCTTTTCGCCATTGCTGGCGCCGAAGATCCCTACAGGTTCTACAGCTGGAATGTTACGTACGGTGACATTTACCCTCTTGGCGTTCGTCAAACGGTGAGCTTTTCATAGCCTCATAATATAGTTTCATTGTCGGTCTATATATGAGAATGATGGTCAATACCTTATAAATCTTTTATTTTCCAGGGTCTTCTCATAAATGGGCAATTCCCAGGCCCTGATATTCACTCTGTTACCAACGATAACCTCATCATCAACGTCTATAACAACTTAAACGAATCTTTTCTCCTCTCCTGGTATGATTTATTTGGAGGCAACCTTTTTACGTGCCATTTTTTCTTCCACTTACTTCACTGCCATATAGAGACCATTATAGTCGGTCACTACACATGATCGGTTATTCTTGTCTTGTTTCCTACATTGGTAAAGGTGAACGCTAGGGAAAAAACATCCATGTGCTTTGATCTCATCATGGCAGATCTGTGTTTTTCTTTTACAGTAAAGCATATGTGGCTAAAACAAGTACCTTTTTTGCTTTGCTGTAATTAGAAAGCGGCTTGTCCTTCGATTGAGAAAGACAGCATTGAGCTTTTAAATTAATTGGGAAAAAATGTTGAATTAATGGTCGTTAATCTACCTAATTAAAACCTCATTAATCATCCTTGATTCAAGTGGACCATTTATTTTGTATTAGCTGTCTCCTACATGTAACATATATGGGGAAGAAGCTCAAGTGGATCAGGAATACAAGGATAGAGATGTGGACACAAGATATTAGCCTTAATTATCATATTTATAATTTCATAATCTGGAAACATGTTGATTGACCTGTCCAATTTTTTCCCCTTTTTACATTGTGTTTTTATGAAGTCTGTTATAGTTGTACGTAGGAAATGTTTGGTCAAATTCTGGTTTTGGGTTTTCTACTGAATTAAAATTTTAAAATTTAGTCCTTGTATTTTAATTTAGCATGATTTGATTATATGTTTTAATAATATTATTAGTTAATTCAAATTATTAACTATTTGCATCAAAATGATGTTCTGTTGACATATAAATTTTTATTAAATTAAGTTATTTGACTGGACTTAAAAAAAAACTTAAGCAATAGATCGATATATGATATTTTTAAAAATAATCTATATTAAGACTTTAACAAGAACAATTAATTGTGTTAATAATTTGGATTAATTAATAATATTGCCAAAGTAGGATAAATGTTAAAATATGAGGATCAAATTTTAATTTGAGTACAATAGGGACCAAAATCATAATTTGACCTAAAAGTGTTTATCTTGGATGATTTATAGTCAAATCCTGCTATTAGTCTTTGTTTTATGTGCACATCTACTTTAATTTTGTCATTTTTAGTTTATGTATTTTTCGAAAAACATTTAAATTTGTTATTTTTACATAATACTAATGAAAATATCATGTGATTTTAGTTAATGAATTTAGTGTCGATCATTTGACTTATGACCGAAATAAAAATAAAAAAAGTATATGAATTAAAAATAATCAAATTAGAGAACAATGATTAAATCTACACTTTATACATTGTGCCAGACTAATAGTAAATTTGACTTAACGAATTTAATTATTACCATTTGAATTGAAATCTAAAAATTAGAAAAATATATAATAAAAATTGATGCAATTAGAGTACAGACATGTTATATCTTATGTATAATATAAGGACTCATAACAAAATTTGACATGGTTCATTTACAAACTTGAAAAATAAAAAGACAGTGAATCAAGTAGAACAGGTGGGGTGGTTGTTTTAGCATCTCAAAGCAAAGCAGTGAAAGACAACCAGTTCAAAATTGGATCGTGAATTAGACTGCACATTTTAAATAGGCAAATATTAGTTGTTTTTTTATCATTTGCAAGGTTTATTTACTTAGCTGAAGACTGTAAATATGTAGGAATGGAGTCCAACAAAGGAGGAACTCGTATGAAGACGGCGTGTTTGGCACAACCTGCCCTATTCCACCAGGAAAGAACTTCACATACATGCTTCAGGTGAAGGATCAAATAGGGAGTTTCTATTACTACCCATCACTTGGATTCCACAAGGCAGCTGGTGGTTTTGGAGGGATCAGGATCCTTAGTCGCCCACGAATCCCAGTCCCCTTCCCTGACCCGGCCGGGGATTACACTGTGCTCATTGGCGATTGGTACAAGTCCAATCACACGGTACTATACATTTTTTCAAATTAAAGCTGCTAGCTTTTAGGTTGGAAAAAAATGCTTGCTATTCATAACTATGGCAGTATGGGGCCGTACAACAATTTAACATGGTGGGATCACCCAGTGTCTGTCGGCAGCATAATGGCGTTAGTTGGATTAACGAAGCAAAGCAAATTTGGTTTTTTTTTTTTGACTATTCAATGCTGGCTGTGGGCTATGGCTTTATCACCCCCTTTTACAGCTGGATTTCTGGACTGTCATTTTCTTTGTCATTTCCTGCTTGGCTCAGCCTTGGTTTATTTTGATACGTTTTAAACGTGACAGGGAAAAGACATTGCTTTTTTGTTTTTTTGTTTTTTTTGGAATGGGTAGTGATGCTAAGGATTAAACCTGAACTTTTATACCACAAAAGATAAATATCTTACCACTAGATCAAGAAGTTGTCCGCAAATGCGTTGCGCCTGATATATGTCTATTTCTCTCTTAATCATCAGCACAGATATGATGGTTTCCTAGGATGCTCAACTTAGGTGTGTTATTGTCATGTATATATTCAACATTTCTATGTAGCTTGCCATCTGGGGCCAGCGCATGTCTCCTAGCGGGGATAATGAAGTAATGATTATAACAGCTGCATAAGAATTTGATTTTATACAAAGTATTATGGTGTTGGTAATTAATAAGAAACTGAAAAAATGGGGTTGTGCAGGTTTTGCAAGCTCATCTGGATGGTGGTAAGAAGCTACCTTTACCTGATGGAGTCCTTATCAATGGTCGTGGACCTGGTGGTGCCTCCTTCAATGTTGAACAAGGTACTTAATTTTTCTTATACTAGTAAAGACTAAACAGGATCAAGCATAATGAGGATCATGTATTGTGTTGCAGGCAAAACCTACAGGCTTAGGATATCAAATGTTGGACTGCAAAATTCTCTCAATTTCCGCATCCAAAACCACAGGTTGACGTTGGTTGAAGTGGAGGGAACACACACCCTGCAAACGACCTATTCTTCCATCGACCTTCACCTAGGCCAATCGTGCTCCGTTTTATTCACAGCTGATCAGCCTGCACAAGACTATTACATTGTTGCCTCTACTCGCTTCACCAACCCCGTTCTCACCACTACTGCGACCCTTCGTTACAGTAATTCTGCTGGTCCTGTCTCTGGTCCTCCTCCTGGTGGACCCACCATCCAAATCGACTGGTCTTTGAACCAGGCACGCTCTATCAGGACTAACCTTACAGCGAGTGGACCAAGGCCTAACCCTCAGGGCTCTTACCACTATGGTCTCATTAATACAACCAGAACCATCAGGCTTGCAAACTCTGCGGGACAAGTTAATGGGAAGCAAAGATATGCAGTTAACAGTGTTTCCTTTGTTCTGCCAGACACTCCTTTGAAACTTGCCGACTATTTCAAAATTGGAGGAGTCTTCCGGCCTGGGAGCATATCAGATAATCCTTATGGTGGAGGGATATACCTTGACACTTCAGTTCTGAATGCTGATTATAGGGCTTTTGTTGAGATTGTATTTGAGAACACTGAGAACATCATACAGAGCTGGCATCTCAATGGCTACTCTTTCTTTGTCGTTGGGTAAGCACTAAGCACTAAAGAACATCATTTCTCACCATAACATTATGCACGAACCTGTGCTAACATATTGGTTTTGAAACCACATTGAAATGCAGTATGGACGGAGGGCAATGGACAGCAGCTAGTAGGAACGGATACAACCTACGTGACGCAGTTGCACGTTGTACTACTCAGGTGCCTAAATTAATCATCTTTATTCAATTTAATTTAGCTATCTTAGTTAAGACCCAATTTTAATATACTTGGTGTATATATGCGGTGAATTGCATGCAGGTGTATCCAAAATCATGGACAGCCATATATGTGGCACTTGACAACGTGGGGATCTGGAACTTGAGGTCTGAGTACTGGGCAAGACAGTACCTTGGGCAGCAGCTTTACTTGCGTGTATACACAGATTCAACATCTCTCAGGGATGAATACCCCATCCCCAAGAATGCTCTCCTCTGCGGTAGGGCAGCTGGCCGAAGCACCCGACCGCTCTAAGCCACCATAGGATAAGGAACGTTGGGTGGTGGATGGATGAAGATGATTGAAGAGAGTAGAGTTTTGCCTCTAATCTTAATATATATATCTTTAATTATATAATATAGCTCATTATATTGTGCTTAGCATGTAATATTCAAGTCTAAAATTAATGGACCTCAGCTCGAGGTCGCATTCTTTTACTTTTGATCAGATCTGTATTCCCTTTGTATTGTTCAGGTTTCCAACCATAAATTGTTGGTACTATCTTATTGTTATCATAATTGACGTGTTGTTTAAGTTCAAGTACTGCATTCACATGCAAAGGAGCAAAGCTAAAAAGGAGCAGCTCTTTGCTCTTGTTCTTCCAGAGAATGTGTGTATATATTTTGATCACTTATAAGTATTATTTAAGAGTTGAATAACTGGTCATTACAATGCTGGTTGGCATGTATGATGGTGTTTCTAAATGATATTGGTGTTTATTGATATAAATTAATGAAAAATTTTAATATCATAATATATTAATTTAATTGATGGAGAAAGTACAGATATTAAACTACTAAAAATTCATAAAATTTAAACTAAAAATATTATTAAAGGGCCAAAAGTCAAATAAAAAAAACATAGCGGTCAACATAAATTAACTATACTTTTACATATATAATATAGGGACTGGGAAAGCTAGCCATTGCTTCTGACTCTGTCTACAGGGTACAGACAAGGTTAAATGAATGGTATGTGATAAATTTTGCCTTTTTAGAGATTTTCAACTCAAGCAGTAAATCAAATAAGTAAACTATTTATCATTTCACAAATGATTCACTAAAAAATGAAAAATTGATGATTATGGACCCTATAGCCTAAATAAAGCTTGAACCAATTGCATTCTAGACTAAGATGGTGGACAACGCAATGTATAAACTTCACGAGCCTTTTAAGACTAAAATTGGGATATAGTAAAAGCCCATTAGTTAAGGGTTCATAGCCCTTCTTCTCAACAATTCCTACTTCCTGAGAGTTCGCTCAGGTCACTTCACTCGAAGCCTTTCAGAATTCAGATTTAAATTGAATAAGCATAGTATTCAAAAGTATATACCACTGGTGTTTGTAGTAGAGCAAGCAAAAGCCCCGAGGCAACCAAAACCTCAAAACCTTGCTTCTGTTTTCTGTTCTCGTTCGGATCTCAATCTCAAATTTTCTACATCGCGCTTAAGATCAGGTAAAAGCTTTATTCCTTTCAAAGCTTTCTGGGGTTTCTGAAACTTGAGCCTTTGTTTCCATTTTTTCGCGATTATGTTACTGTTTACTTTGGTTCCGTTGGTTGTGAAATGAGGAAATGAATGATTAATGAAAGCGCTGCTGAGCATAACATTTCTCCGACTCATTATACAAATTTATGGTTTATTAAGCAGCATTTGGAGGTTTTTCGTTTCATTGTTAGATTAAAAACACTAAATTTTTTTCTCTCGCTCTCGTGATTCAGGGTTTTATTTGAGCACCAAAGCTCCAGCTACTCTCGACCACGTTATATTCAATGGCGGTGCGTTATTTGCCTACTACTAAATTACTGTCAGTTGGTTAGGTTATTTATTTATTTATTTATGCATTTGGTTTGAAGTTTTATTTTGCTTACCGGTTGGGTGAATGTGATAGATTGAAAAAATTCTTAAAGATGACGCTAGTGAAGAGAAGGGGGAGCGTGCCAGAATGGTGAGTTGAGTCATTATTATTTATAATTTGTGTACATTTAATGCTGATAATATGGTTTAAATGAATTTTTTTTCTACTACTTTTTTGGAATTCTAAGATTATACTTGTATTGCATTCTTGTTATTGGGGTATTTTATTTTCAGTAACATCTGATATTCATGAGCTTTGTTACATTCAGGCATCATTTGTTGGGGCAATTGCAATTACTGACTTGGTTAAGACAACCCTAGGGCCAAAAGGCATGGTAAGTTTTCCACATTGTGCATACAGATTAAATGCGAGTACTAGTTCTTTAAATCCTTGACTTTGTTATTGGTGAAATTATCTGCCAGGATAAAATTTTACAATCAACAGGCAGAGGACATGAAGTCACTGTTACTAATGATGGAGCCACCATCTTAAAGTCCTTGCATATCGACAACCCTGCTGCAAAAGTTTTAATTGGTATCCTTATAATTATCTTCATTGTTATTACACTTTATGAGTAAATTGCTTGGTTTCTTCAACATGATAAAACTCGCAATGTTATTTTGGTACACAAGAGTACATGACAGAACTGTAAATGGTTCAGTGAGCCATGCTAACACAGTCATTGATTTCATTTGGAAAGAGCTTTTATTTTATTAGATTACATCCTTAATTTGAAATTCAGACATCTCCAAAGTTCAAGATGATGAAGTTGGTGATGGGACAACGTCTGTTGTTGTTTTGGCTGGAGAACTTTTAAGGGAGGCTGAAAAGCTAGTGGCTGCAAAGATTCATCCCATGACTATAATATCAGGTTCTTTTAGCCTCATTTAGTACTTTGCTTTCTATTATTCTTCTCCATTATGGCACCTTGCATGTCACGGTTCATCCTGTATATTCTTTTTATTAATATCTTTAAATTTTTTTTCCCTTTCCACTAAATGTTGCATTTTGTGGCCTGTAGGCATTAAGTTGCTTCGAGCTTTAACTTGTTATCTAGTTTTGATATCTATATAGCCTGAAGAAAGAGTCAGGCATGTTAGCAGTGTGATTCTTTTTTCCTGATTTGCTTCTATCATAGAAAATTTAAAGGAAGTATATTATTAAGATGAGCGTGAGATATAACTATAAACTTTAATACTTCTCTCTTAACTCCCCTATAGGAGTAAAATTTCCAGCATTACATTTTCTGTTTTATTTGCTCAATTTTTTTCTGAACTTATAACAGCATAATTATATTTGTAATATACTATTTCTGTCCCAATAAATTTGTCACGTTTTGACTTTTTTGTGGTAATTTTATTTTGACTTTACATGAGACTACTGAATCCCCAATCCTTTGCTTGCCTTGCAGTAACAGTACCAATATCCACAAATTGTTGCTTCTGACTTATTATTGATGAAAATTTTAAAATATATATATGAAAAACTTTGAATAACATAATTCTTAAATGTATTTTTGTTAATATAAATAATTAAAATATTTAAAATAAAAAAAGTCAAAATTTAAAAAATTTGACTTGAAAAATTTAACCCATGAGAATTTAATTGGGACAGAGGGGTTATTTGGTTATTTCCCTTATCTTTTATTTTGTTGATTGTCAATTGCCAAATAAGTTTCAGAGTTTATAACAATGTATGGTTGTTTTATAGGTTACCGAATGGCAGCTGAATGTGCTCGTAATGCTTTGTTGCAGAGGGTTATGGATAACAAAGGGAATGCAGGTGAATTATTGGACATGAATACGTTCTTTTTATTTGTGCGGATTGTAGGATATGCCTTCATTTTGTATTATTTGCCCAACGTTTTAGGCTTTGTTGGTTCCTGATTGAACTAGATTTTTTAATGTGTTTGACTTGATAAAATTTGTAATCAAGTTGTTGTTTCCGTATTAGAATTTGTCTTTACTCTTTGTAGTTGCTTCTTATAGCGCATGGCATTTCTGAATTTTGCAGAGAAATTCAAGTCAGACTTGATGAAAATTGCAAGGACCACTTTGAGTTCTAAAATTCTTTCTCAGGATAAAGAACATTTTGCACAACTGGCTGTGGATGCTGTTATGAGGTTAAAGGTGATAATTTCTCTCCTTCCAACATTTTAAGATCAAATATTAGTGTTTCAACTATTCGGAATTATGTTGAGGATTCTTTTTTGCACAACTGGCCGTGGATGCTGTTATTGAGTTTCCCTTCTCATTTTTCTTTATCAAATTTCTACGGCTTTTACTTGCAACTGCAGGGGAGCACAAATTTAGAGGCTATCCAAATTATCAAGAAGCCTGGGGGATCCTTGAAGGATTCTTTCTTAGATGAAGGGTGAGTCCTTGTGAGCTTCGCATTGCCTTCATTCACTGTAATCGTTTCTGATTGGATTGGCTGGGGTTCTAGTTATGTCGGCCTTTCCCATAATCTGATTTTTATTGATTTAAACTTACATCTTATGATTTCAGATTCATTCTCGACAAGAAAATAGGGCTTGGACAGCCAAAACGGATAGAAAATGCTAAGATTTTGGTTGCAAATACTGCAATGGATACTGACAAAGTAAAGATATATGGTGCACGTGTTCGTGTTGATTCAATGTCTAAGGTTGCTGAAATTGAAGGGGCTGAGAAGGAAAAGATGAGAGAAAAGGTGAAAAAGATCATAGCACATGGGATTAACTGCTTCGTTAACAGGCAGTTGATCTACAATTTCCCTGAAGAACTCTTTGCCGATGCAGGCATACTTGCAATCGAGCATGCTGATTTTGATGGGATAGAGCGTCTGGCTTTGGTAACAGGTGGGGAAATTGCTTCAACCTTTGACAACCCAGAGTCTGTTAAGCTTGGACATTGCAAGCTTATTGAAGAGATTATGATTGGTGAGGACAAGTTAATTCACTTTTCTGGTGTTGAAATGGGTCAGGCTTGTACTGTTGTGTTGAGAGGTGCAAGGTATGGTGCCAAACTATTTCCTCTAGTTGTTTTCCTTGTTTATTAATATGTTTGCTTTGGGGTGACATGCTACTGTGTATGGCAGCCATCATGTGCTAGACGAAGCTGAAAGGTCTCTGCATGATGCCTTGTGCGTACTGTCTCAGACAGTTAATGACACTAGGGTATTGCTTGGAGGTGGATGGCCTGAGATGGTAATGGCAAAGGAAGTGGATGAGCTAGCACGCAAGACTCCTGGGAAGAAATCTCATGCTATTGAAGCTTTCTCGAGGGCACTTGTAACCATCCCGACAATTATTGCTGACAATGCGGGTCTGGACAGTGCAGATTTGGTGGCCCAGCTTCGTGCGGAGCACCACAAGGAGGGATGCAATGCAGGGATTGATGTCATCTCTGGATCTGTAAGTGCGGAAATTCAATTATTCTAAAAAATCAAAACAGAGTCTAATGAATTTATTGTGTACAGTTAGAGATTTTGTTTCTCTAAAACCGCTTCGGATACTCATAATTTTTCTTCATATGATTATATAAACAGGTAGGAGATATGGCTGAGCTAGGAATCTCTGAATCCTTCAAAGTCAAGCAAGCTGTATTGCTCTCTGCAACTGAGGCTGCTGAGATGATACTTAGGGTCGATGAAATCATTACATGTGCTCCAAGGAAGAGAGAAGACAGAATGTAAAATTGACATCTCAATTTCAATGTCAATATCAATCTAAGAGGCGCATTTTTTCTCTGTTGTGATGGATAGCCATCTATCTTGGCATTTGTTTCTTTAAGTTTTTTGCTGCTGTATGGTTGAAGAAATTCTGGAACTGAGTTTTTATGGCTGTGTTTCAGTTCTGAGAAAAATGAAGCAACGTTCTTTGGACTGCTTTTTAATTCATTTTCCTTATTGTGTTGAAAAAATAGTGATAATAAGATCATGTCAATACAATTAACAACTAAAACATCCCCAATCAGACTTTGATGTTCAATAAGTTTAAGAAATTCAACTTCATTTTCAAATTTTCCATTCATTAAGTTTCCTATTTATGAAGTTTGCACTCTGAAGCAGCAGTTATAACACAAGTCGGATATATATCAAGTTGATTTCTAGTTGATTTATAGTGAAGCTGCTAATCGATGGAGGTCAACATAGCCTGACAGCACTGCTCGATTCCTTTCTTTCGCCTTTACCTGATATATGACCCTGCAGATTATAATACCAGCATCAGATCTCCATTCACTTGAATATTATCAGAAAAAGAAAGAAGTGTGTACCTCAAGCCTTCAAGCCACATCTCGGTGATGAGTGCTTCACCTGGATACACATGCAAAAGGAACCGTGCAAAGATGCTTTTGACCATGTCTGGATCTCCCCTGCAAATACATTTGATGATAGCCCGTACCGCAAACCCAAGGGTACACAATCCATGCAAAATTGGCCTTGAAAATCTATGAACATGGGATAGGCAAAGCATAAATCAGTATAAAAGCTTAGGATGCAGAGGAGCTGTGTCAAGTAATGCAACTAATAGCCATAGCCTCAACATAAGTAATGAACTAACCCTGCGACCTTTGCAATCATAGGATCTGAATGCAGAGGATTATAGTCACCGGATAACCTATACAATAAAGCCTGCCAAAGCCAAAAAATAGTAGTTCAAAACTTTTGGAGAAGCTTGTCATCATAAAAAAGCATCTCATAGCACAAGCTGTCGAAGCAGAAGTTGACACCAGATCAAACTAATCCACAGACTATATAGTATATGGACAAAAAGAGAATTAACTGGGGAACATCTCTTTCTTTTTTATTTTGAAAGCAACATAAAAGCTATTAGGGATAAAATTCTAGTATTGTTGCTACATGCCTGAGGTGGTTGGGTACAATCCTCAAATACTGCAGAAGGTTGAGTTTTTGGGATTTTCATAGCTGAAGCCGGATTGACTGGATAGTTTGAGTATGTAAAGGGCTTAGATGGATCTGAGAAGCCACCAGCACCACGTAGAAAAACACTTGTCCTGAAGACTCATTTATACATTAATAAACTGCAGCATGAGAGTGTTAGATCAGATACTGGGGAAATACAACTTACCGATTCAAGGTTAATAGTTCACCAGACTCTTTCTCATAACTTCTGGTTTCAAGTTCAAGTATTGCTGCTTTACCTGATATTTAGAGGGGAGGGGAAAAACCATCAAGACTATCCTTTCGAAATAGACTTGCAGATATCACTTCTCTTTCTATTCACTTTTTACAGTTTTCCCAAGGTTAACAAAATACTGAAGCAACCAACAACCAATTCCTTTGTGCTTGTTATCCTAACAAGTTCACTTTTAAATACAGAAATATCGATAAAAAGCGAAAGACTACGAGAGTAACAGATTTACACTGCCATAAACAACTCGATTTCATGGTGACAAATACCACCCAAATTACTTGACATCATTTCAGGTAATGAGTACAAACCTTTGTCATGGAAACCTGCAATGGTTGTTTTGTTAAGTATCTGCAAGAAAAAAAAAGTTAATAACAACAACAATTAACTCTGGTAATAAACAGCAATTTCAAAACAATTTCCGCAGGAAGACCAAATATTCTCCAAGTGTACAGCATCGAATTTATGTGCCAGATGTTATTTTAAAAGAATAGAGAATGAAGTCCTCAACCTAAGATAAAATTTTGAGTTAGCAATTGGTTGTATTATAGACTTACAGAGGCATTTGAAGGAAGTGGCTTGTGTATTTCTATGTATTGTTGTCCATGCAACAGAAGACGTTTATCAAACCTGTTAAAACAAAAAAGCTAGAAATGTTAACGAGTTTATATTTAAAAGCTTTAAACAATTTGTTAAAATCTTTTAAATCAATCAAAGGGAAAATGAGAGACAGGATTATTTTTGAGAAAGACAAGACAGGGTAAATGACACGGGCCAAGAACTTACCTTAAGCCAGGCACACCACTAAGTTGTGGCAGACCTCTAAGTGAAAATAAAGTAGAAAATGTTGGCAAAACCTGAGAAGGAGGAGGAGAAATTAGGAAAGGTATTATGTTATGTCCATAAGTAAACAAGCACCAATGGTTTGTTACGAGCAGATTAAGACAACTCCACTTCCTCCCCTGATCGATTAACACAAAAGGGTTTCTTTTTTTACTCAATTCTGGGCAGATTAGGCGTCCCATTTGCAGTTCAAATGAAATTTCAATTCACCCTTAATACAACAAGTTAAGCTAGACCGCAACAACAAAAATAAACGCATTTGCCAATTAAGAACAGTGGTGTTCTTTAAAAAAAACCCATCCAAGTGATGTATAAGTATAACCTTGATAAACTGCTGTCCGTTTTCATGGTAAACGTATTTAAGTTCGTCGGTATCGACGGCGTCCCGACCACATGCTCCAACACCCAAGGCATAGACAGCTACATCTCTGTGTAGGAGGAAACACATCATTGTCATACAGATCAAACAAAAAGGAAATTGCCCCTTATATATTAAGTTTCGGGGAGGGGAGGGGGAGGGGGACAAAACAGTACCTCTCAGTATGAGCATAAGTTGTCTGCAAACAATATTAGGATAAGGATCAAATAACAGAAACACATAACAAAACATGAAATCCATTGAAGAGAAGGAGATACATACATCGGGGAATTTATGAGCAATAATGAGGTCCGGGTTGCAAGCAGAATTATCAGCCATGGGAGCTTCTCAAAGATGATGATGATGATGATGGATAGCTAACAGATTAGATTGGTGGGTAAGGTGATGGGGATGAGGGTCAATGCAATTAAAGGGGTATACGATTGAAGCTGGTTAACTGAACGAGTAAAATGGAATTAATATATTAATTTAAATCAGAGGATAAATATGGAACTGACATAGAAGTGGGTCCCAGTTGTTAACTTGTCTTAAAGCTCGTTCAAGCAATCGAGTCCGGTCTAGGTTCGGGCCTTTAGGGATCCAATAACAATGATATTATAAATTTTGTTAACATAATCTACACTACTCTAAATAAAAGGGGCCTTCCTACATAATACGTGTACATTGCCTTTTTCCGTTTCATTATAAAAGATAAATGGCAAATTTTCAGTTTTAACCCCTCTCCAAATTACATTTGAAATTTAATTTTTATATTTTAATTTGATGTTCTACTTTTAAAATAACATTAATCAATCCAAATAATTATTATCCTCAATTATTTCAATTAAAATATTAATATATTTTTTCCTAAAATTTTTTTCTAATAAAAAACGTGATAAATTAAAATGAGTATTTTTTAGAAGAAATTCTGCCTCAAATTTTTAATTAAAATAGTTAAAGCTGTGAATTATTTGGACTAACTAATAATAATATAAAAAATAACAAAATCATGTCAAATTAAAATATAAATCCTAAATCCTAATCTCTAGGTTTGGATTGAGGTAATATAAAGAAAAAGAAAAGAAATTTGATTAACTTATTATTATTATTATTTAGATAATCCTTTGCTTTCCTTCAAAATGCTAAAATTTTAATTACCCTAATCAGAAAGAAAGTTATGGAGAGGAAGATAAATAAAATTTTTAAGATATAAATATCTTTGTTACCCCTTTTATTTTTTACATGATTATATTATAGAAAAACTTATGTTTGTAAATACTTTTTTATTTTTGAAATTTTAGTCTCGGCCTAAAAAGTAGCAATTAAATTTGTTCAGTTAAATTCAATTATTGGACAGGTACTATATGTACAATTGTAGATTTAATCCATATTCTTCAGTTGGATCATTCTAAGTCTCTATACTTTTTTAAAATTTGAAATTTCAATCTTAATGCAAATGACAATCGTTGATCCATTAACTAAATTTTTAGTGAGTAATATGTGAAAATAACAAGCCGACATGGCATTACATATATAACAATATGTTTCCACATCAAAATTTGAAAATAACAAAACTTAACTAAATGATTTTAACAGTTACTGTTTGGTTAGGATTAAAAGTTTAGAATTTAAAAAGCACATGGACAACTAAAGATAATTAAATTAAAATATAAATATTAATAGCAGAATTTGACCTTTAGCCTATTCGTTATTTCATAAACCATCAACATAACATTTTAAAACTTTATTTTAAATAATTGTTCTCAAATGTTCAAACTAAATTTATTTTAGAATCATTCATTACTTTCATTCCAATCAAAATGTCAATCAGACTTTATAAAGAGTAGATCCATGCATGATAGATCTGATTTCTTTCTTTTACACACACTTCTTTAGTTCTTTTTATGGTAAAAAAGATTAGCCCTTCGGAATAATAGTGAAGATATAATTAAAATTTCCCCTTGGTTCCGGGACCATACATGATTAGGAACCAAATTAAGGAAGGAACAGAGACTTTACTGTTGAAAACATACCTCTCTAATCAAAAACATTTTGCAGGAGTCAGCCCCAAAATTAACCTCCAAAGGGTTAAAGGCAATTCAACCCAAAATTTAACTAGTTGGACTTTCAATTCTTTTGTTTAACTGATTAAATCAATTGAGACATCAACAACGGTGGAGAAGGTGGAGGGGAGATCATGCTGAACAAAGCCGGTTCACCTTTTTTTGGGATTGAGAGTCGAAAAAATAAGGGGATTGTGCGAAAGAGGGTGAGAGCTTGGTATGTTAGGCTTTTGATAGAGGAGAAGAGTCCCCTTGCTATGTTGATACCTTGGGGTAGAGTGATGGTTCTCAGGTGATCCCCTCTTGAGGAGAATACTCTCGTTAATAGCGGATGGCCTCACAAGAAGTCCAACTAGGTGATTAAGGATGGGTGGCCCTTCACTTGAGTGATACCAAATATGTGGGTAGTCGGTCACTAAGTGATCATCTGGACGATACAAGGTGGAAGGTCGTTCGCGGATCTCTTTTCGATCACTTCTCATATCGTTATATGTCCTAATCAAAGTAGGAATATGTAACACCCCGAAAATTGCTACAGTATGAAAGTAAGATATTGTCCTTGATATGGTAAAATAAGGAAATAAAGTGACAAAAAGGGAAAGTTTGAGCTATGTAAACAAAATCTATTTAGGAAGTATATTATGATATATTAATTCAAGAAATGATTAAATTGCAAAAGTGAGAAAAGTTTTGTGGTCCAAGAGTAAATACTTAAAAATTGAGGGGTTAAAATGTAAATATAAAAAAGTTGAAGGACCAATAGTGAAAATATTTTAAGCGTGGAAGGATCTAGAAACTAAGGAACATGGATGAATTAGGACCAAATTGAATAAGTGAAAAAAGTATGAAGGGTTAAATTGTAATTTTTTAAAATGAGTGATGATTCAATGGTGAAAATTTGAAGGATCATAAGAGGCAAAATGGTCATTTAGCAACGAAGATAATTTTGAAGAGTAATGATGATGTTGGTGATGTAACAACCCAATTTTTAGTAGTGTCAGAACAGTGATTTGAGATCACTAAATCCGATGAAAAAGTTAGAAAAAATTATTAATTAATAATTATAAGTTAAGCGTGATTTTAGAAATATTTTTGAATTAGTGAATTATTGGGTCTCCGTCTTGGTAAAACGGACTCGTAAAATAATTATTAAAAATATTTATAGAATTAGTTATATCACAATTGGATTTTAGTTAAGTAAATTTAGTTAAATTAAAGTTAATTGAGTATTAGGACTAAATTGAATTAAGTGTGAAAGTTAATTATAAAATAGAAAAATGTGAAAGGACTAAACTAAAAATTAAACCATAAAAAGTGACAAGTGTGTGGTAATTATAAATAAATGTGTAATAAATATATGCCTACATTTGTAATTAATATATGTACATACTTATTAATTAAGTAAAAGATATTTATTTATTATATTATTAATTAAATAAAAGAAATAAAAGATAGAAAAAGAGAATAGAAACATAATAGCAAAACGAAAGCAGGGGAGAAAGGAAAGAAAAAGAAAAAGGGAAGGAAAGAAAGAGAATTTGGGATTTCAAGGTTCAAGGTTCAAGGTTTGATTGGTAAGTCAATTTAGTCCCTATTCTTATAATTTTTATGTTTTTGGAATCCTAGAACAAAATACTACTTGATTTAAGTTGAAATTTTGAAAGTTAGTAAATTTTTAGATGTTGTTCATGTTGAATTAATTGAAGAATTAGGGATTAAATTGATAAAATTTCAAGTTAGAACAGAGAAATGGATTAAATTGTAAAATAAATTATAGGTTTTGAATTAATAGGGACTAAATTGAGAGAATTTCGAAATTAAGGATTTATGGTGAAATTAGAGAGTTAAATTAGTTTAAAGTGGGAATGGAATGAAAATATGAAATTAGTTTTGAGAATAAAAGTTAGTCTCGGTTCAAGGACTAAATTGTAATTTAGGCAAATATTGAGTAAAAATTGAAATATTTAATGTGACATTGAATAATGTTGTATTGATGATTTTTAATTGTTTTAATTCCGTAGCTAGCGTCGTACCGGAATTCTCGACAAAAAGAGGAAAAATATAGTTGACGAGGAATAGCTCGAAATTCTTGGTTTGTATTTCTATAATCCGAATCTAATTATTAATTATTGTATTTTGATTAAATGTTATAGTAAGTGATTAAGGTGAGAATTATTGTGTTTTACAATTGAAATGGATTGTCTTGATATGTGATGAAATTATATTGGTTGAATTGAATTGGAATATATATATGTGTAAATGTGAAATTGTGCAAATATGATAATTGAATTATTTTTTATATGTATAAAATTCAATTTTAATGTCCAAGTAGACGGAATTTAGAACTACTGGGATATTAGTGGCATGCCATTAAGGAATTTTAGCGCGCTCTCTGATTATTAGCACGTTAGTGCTCTCTGATTACTAGCACGCCAGTGCTATCTGTTTAGCACATCTGTGCTCTCTGTATAGCACTTCAGTGCTCTTTGTTCATTAGTGCATAACAATGCACCTCTGTATTTGTTCCGTATATCTGGTGTGTTCTATAAAATCTACTTTGGGCTAAGAATAAGAATATGAGATAATAAACTGAAAATAGAATGTGAAATATGTTGTAAATACATGGAATACACGAGTTATATACTCATAAATTGATTGTGGAATGGATAGTGCCATTGTTTAAATGATACGTGAATAAATTATGGAAAGGTATTATATATAGCAAGCGATGAAAATCGAATATTGTGTGATTTTAAATGTTCAATTGTGTTTAACATTTTATTATACATATTTTATTGTTTTATTTATTTTTTAAATATTCGGATTATAGAAATACCACTGAGTTTTTACTCAGCATACGGTTTTATTTTCCGTGCGCAGGTTAAGTACTTAAGTTTGATCGCTGATTCAGCATCCAACAACGATCCCGAACTCAGATATAGTGATGTTTATTTCTTTGTGTTGGCATGTACCTAGGGTGTCTAAATATTAATTATTTTGCGGTTTGATTGTAAATGAAGTTATAAAATCTATTTTGGAGAGTTTATAATTTGGATTAAAATGATGCTTTGATGACTTGTTTTGATGATATAAAATGTTTGAGATTTCTGTCTGTTTGATCTGTAATCTCCGGTAATGCTTCGTAACCCAATTCCGGCGAGGGATACGGGTTAGGGGTGTTACAGGTGATATTTTAGATTAATTAAATAAATATTAGTTTATTAATATTTTGATTTGACATTTAATTATATTTAATTATTATTCTATTTAGTATATAAGGAAAGAAAGATGGAAAATTCTCTTCATCTTTCCATGTTCTCAACATGAGAAGAAGAAGAAAGAAAGAAAATTTTCTTTTCTTTATAATTTGGTCCTTTTACCAAAAAAAATCTACCATTTTTACTTAGAAATCAAAAGAATTTCCATAGCCATCAAGAGAGAAAAATAATAAGGAGACTTTGGGGAGCTAGAATATCAAGTTAGATTCAAGAGAATAGAAGTTGGAGGAGAGAGAAAATTAAGTTAAAGTTTGGCTTCAAGAGAATACGAGAGAAGTTGAGTAAGTGAATCAAGTGATAGGAGAAGAGCAAAATAAGAAATTTTGATAGAAAATAGGTAAGTACCATGAACTTCCTTGTTATTTAAGGATTAAAATGTGATCTTTGTAAAGTAAGTGGTAATTAAGTAAAAAATATATATAGTGTGAAATAATTTCTTAAGTGAAGGGGGAAATTATAATAAAAGTATAATAGTTGAGTTATGTGTTAGTGAAAAATATACAAAGTATTAGATAAGTGAAATTATGGAAAATGTGAAATTTTATGGAAACAATGACTAAGTTAATCAAAAGACTTGAGAAATACATGTGGTGAAAATAATACAAGTGAAATACATAGAAATTTGGTGTGGAAAATGAGATAGTGGAATTAATTATGTGAATTAAGTAAGATGTGAAAGAAAAATTGTTTAATAGTGAATTTTTATAAAAAAAAAGTGATTAAATAGGAAAGTTATAAAAGTTTACAAGGAAATATTGATAATAAAGCATATAGTGGAAAATAAAAGAATATATGAATGTTGTAATCCAAACTACAATTATTTCCTAAGTTATGGAAATTAAGGGTTAAATCATAAATTTGAAAAAAAAAATATTAGAAATAGAAAAGTGATGTGCATGACACTTAGAATGAGAAAAAATGATGTTGTAGTGAATTTTGGAATATTAATAAATATTGAATTACGTTATATGTGTTATTAAAAGTAAAATATATTGCTACATGAAATATAAATTGTAAAGTATATAAAAGCATTATGCAAAAAGTGTAAAACTGATATGTGTGCATGATATAATTTGCCCAAGTAGACGAAATTAGAACTACTAAGATATTAGTGACATGCCATTAAGGGACCCTAGCGTGCGCTCTGATTATTAGCACTTTAGTGCTCTCTGTTTTATAGTGCATAATAATGCACCTCTATATTAGTTCCATATATCCTAAGTGTTCTGTTTAGTCTATTGGGCCTCTGTTAAAAAGGTAAATAATTTTCGTTACAAGAT
This sequence comes from Gossypium hirsutum, assembly GCF_007990345.1. Classification (NCBI taxonomy): domain Eukaryota; kingdom Viridiplantae; phylum Streptophyta; class Magnoliopsida; order Malvales; family Malvaceae; genus Gossypium; species Gossypium hirsutum. The sequence goes on from NC_053441.1 coordinate 24,785,150, forward strand.
AAATGTTTATCTCCGATTCATGTTTGAAATATTGAATTAGTAAAGTGAAGACATAAATAATTTGAATGTATTTGAGGAAGTATAAGAAAGACAATGACTAGTAAGGTAACTATGTAAAAATAAATTGTGAAAGAAATAGTAAGAAAATCATGACAATTTACACTAAATGGTGAAATATGATACATGTATAAAAAAAGTAGTAATTTTTGTAAGTTGATTTGAGGACTTAAGGACTAAATTGTAAAATAAGTAAAAAGTTACAAATGAATATGATAAATAAACAAAGAAACGAGATATTGGAAATTAAGAAATTTAATAAAATTTAAATATCTAAGTCTTCATAGACTTAACGCGTTTATTTTCAACGCGTAGGTAAAGTGATTTTGAAGAGTCGTAGTTGAGGTCTTGGACATCCATCTCATGCCAAAAGGATATGTTTCAAAATTTTGAATAGAATGGCATGTATTTAAGAAGACAAGTGTGTTCGAAGTAGTAGGGACTAAAATAAAAATTAATTTAGTGAATACTTTTTTTTAATGTTCAAATATATACCAAAATCACTTTGGCACCAAATATAATAATCCTATATCAGGTTCCTTGGATCGAACCAGGTATAAGAGTGTTACAGGGTATAACAAAAATAATAATTAAAACTTTTAAAAGATAAAAATAGAACAACTATATCTAAAAAATCAAACATCACAGTGAATTAGAGTATAATAAAAAATATTAAAAAAATCAAAAACGAAAATGAACATAATGGGAAAATTCAATGCTTTTATTTAAAAATAAAAAAAAGATTTTTAAATTATTGCGAAAATAAGTAAAACAAGACTTAAATAATAATACAATTCAAAATAAACTATATAATGAAAGTAGGAAGTCCATTTTCATTTTGTAATTATTAAAGTGATTAAAAAACAGATTCAAACCACGAATCCTTCCTTAAGTGTAAATTAATTGTCCGACAATACAATTTAATTTTTTTAAAATATATAGCCTTGCTGATCAATAAACTCATTTAAGTTAGATTGCTTTATCTACCTAATCCAACAATATTAACTTGTTCTTTGATTAAAATAAAATGAAAATTACGGATTAAATCATTTTAACCAACCCTACATTACTCCAAGCAGCAAATAAAGGATTTTTCGTAAAAAAAAACACTAATCACAATATTAAGAGGCCATCCTGTCTGTTTCAAAATAGAAAAATACCAACATAAAAAAACAATCTTCAATCTACCTTTAGCTAGTTATCAATAGATGAAATTGTTAAAAGAAAAGATAATCTATAAAAATAGTCACTTTTGTTTGAAATGTTACGTTTTAGTTGCTTACGTTATGATTTTGTTACGAAATGGTTACTTACTGTTAAGCTCCATTACCTCCCTAAAGTCCAAATTAAATTTATTTAATTAAAAACCTATTTTCATCTCAACAACTAGACATCCAAGTTGAAATTTAAAACCCTTTTGGACTGCCGTTAGGGAGGTAACGGGGTTTAACTGTAGAGTGATCACTTCGCAACAAAACGATAACGTAAGTGACTAAAACATAACATTTTAAACAAAAGTAACTCAAATGTAATTTGAAGCAAACAGAAGTGACTATTTTTATAGTTTACACTAAAAAAATATATTAAACTCTTCTAACATCAAACTGAACATTTATTTAATTAAATAAACTATCTTTACAAATAAAATTTAAAAATAAAATAAAAATATACTTAAATCCTAAAATCAAAATTGATGTGGCGCCAAATCTTGTTTCTATAGTTCATGCCCAAATTTTCTATACAATTTCATATTTCAACTTATGTACCAACAACTTAACATATATTGCATCTACCTACAAATACCATCAAAATTAATAACATCTATATTTAAAATTCATTATATTTAACCACAAAAATATATTAATTAAACATACTATTAATAACCGAAGATATAAAAAACATTATAAAAGAGAAATAATGAATTTAAGAGTTGAATGAAGTGCATTTTTTTTTCTCTTAAATAATGTTTGATAGTATCAAAAGTAGTAATTATTTTTAGATTTGAATAATTTCAGTGTTTAATATGTTGATAAATAGGATAATGTGTTTTTAAAGGTGGAAATGTTATTTTTTATATAGATTAAAAAGTTAAAAATAATCTATTTTATATTAGTTTAAAGTATTAATCTAAAACAAAAAACAAACTACTTTCTTCTTTCTTCCTACTTTTTCCTTGATTTTATTTTTTTTCAACTATAAATTTGATTTAACAGAAATAATGAAATATTTTTACTTTTTTTCTTGATTTTATTTCTTTTTCAACTATAAATTTGATTTAACACTTAGAAATAATGAAATATTTTTTTAAAAAAATATGAAAAAAAATTGTTTCATTTAAATTGTGTAAAAATTATAGGTCACGGCGCTTATGATTTTACATTTCTATGATTTAATTATTTATAATTTTGCTTAAAGATTCCAAAGTAAGCTTATATGTCCATACTACTTTATTATATTTAGAAAATATATACAAGATAAATTTGAAACAATTTTACTTTTAACTAAAATTATATATTAAAAAATTATTAATTAAATTTTATTATTAAATATTTAATCTAAATATTTGTTAAGAATAAAATTTATTATAAAAATTAAATGCATAAATACTACCTTTTATTTAATCAAAGTAAATTTGATAAACATTTATAAGAAAATTGCTTAATGAACCAAACATTAATTTTTTAGGGTTTTAATTAAGATCTTCCTATATATATATATATGATATTATAAAATAATTTTCTAAATAATCACATTTCAAAAAATATACCTTAATTTTGCCCCATATATCTACCCTATTAACCTCAAAAACGACGATAACTTGATGAATATGAATATCCTCCAATTCCTACACCTGCTATATTTGTTTTTTTACCCTCAATCCCGTTTTCTACGACCAAAATTACCGACCACCCTCAAGAACCCTCAATAATTTACCATCAAGCTTCACAGATAAAAGGAAAAGGAAGTGGATAAGTACCGCTATCCATTTACTACTGTTGAATTGGGTGAATATTAGATGCTTTCCTACACCGTCTGTGGGATCATTTAATGGGAATGTCAAAAAAACTCAAAAAATTAATAGGATTTTCAGTATTTCAATCACAAAGACTACCTTTTCAGGTTTGAGGGAGCTGCCCCTAATGGTTTAATAACTGTAAATGAGTTCATAAAGGACACTGTGGCAATCATGCATGCGGCCATGGACATAAATTTTTTCTTAATTACATTAGTAACCTGATAATTAATTATTCTTAATGATTGTCTATATGCACTACAATACAGCATCAGACAGCTGTTTTTCAATAAACAAAAAAAGCTAAGTTACAAAACCTTCCATAGAGTCATCATTAGGGTCTCTCCTGAAACTCTGACAAAATCTTCTTATTTCTGGCCTTTGGATTTTGATGATAATTACGCTGGGGTTTACTTGGATTTTTAATATCAATTCAACATACACATACATATGGCCTTCTATCTACACAAATGGTTCCAATCATGGATCTTTACTGACTGGGATACATACAAACAAAAGAGGCTGATAAAACCCTAGATACCTCAACTGCAAACCAAAAAGGAAAGAAAGCCTTCAAGTACTATTTGAATGGTTGGTAGAGCCTTAAAGGAGGAAAAAAAATGAAAAGGAGAAAATCGATACGCTAAAAAAAGGCTTAATTTACAGTCCCAAGCCTCAAAGGAGATCTAGAAAGGTTATAGAATACGATCAAATTCGATAAGAAATAATAGAATGTTGCTCACCTCCTTTGACCTCAGGAGTCGGCACACAACTGCTGCAATCAAAACCCTGCAAACGTTAGAAGAATGATGAAATGAAAGTACCAAACACATATATATAGTAAATTATTTATTCTTCCCACCATATTTACTTTTTTTGCAAGATAAAATTGTAAAGCTTGTATAGGTTCACCTAGCTAGTAGATAACTAGAAACTAAAAGGGTAAGAAACTGCAACAACGCCATCATTCTTCACCGGAAAAATAGAATACAAAAGAGTAAAACATAAATATGTATGACTGTGGATGAAGATAATCATAGTCTATGCATGGTAATTTAACTGGAACTATTTTTCCAAGGGAGAGAAAAGCATGAAGAAACTAACGCATCACAAGAGTTTTACAAAGAGAAGCCAACAGAGCTCAGTTGGCAGTATGCCCACCTCCATGAAAGACCATAGAAGAAAAGGAAGGACTTGTTCTATGATAGTGCGAGGTGGACAGAATGCCAATGAACTCTGTAAGAAGCCCTTTGCCAAACCTCCCATGAAAGCAAAGAAACAGTCCTTGTGTTTCACCGCAGAGGAGGGGAAGAGGAAAGAGTGTAAATGACAATAAGAACTAGGGTTGATAGGTTCTCCTATTTAAAGAAGAGGAAGAGGAGGAGAAGGTGGAGCTTCAGTCTGAAAAAAGATAAAAAATGTAATAATCAGATTGGATGGTTCATTCCCCCTATAAGGAGAGCATATTTAGAAGGATCATCATCATGGGGTTATTCTCTCCTTGTCTAGCTTCCCCTCGTTACTGGTGAAAAAACCCACACCCTCCGTTCAGTCTTTTCTTGCCACCCTCCCCACTAGTCCCCCACAACCTTCCCAGTTTCTATCACCTTCCCCCCCTTGTCCATGATGAAACATAGCCCCCTTATACACTGACCAAATAATGACAAAAGTAAAGCAAAATTGGTTTCAGATACAGCTTTGTTTTTGAGAGGGAAAAACATGGGCTTTACTACAACTTTGACCCTAACCGTTTCATCTTTTAGAAGGGCAAATAGGGGGCCAGTCCAACTGTCACCACCCATGGAGAGTGAATTGAACTATTAATTGCAGGCGTTGAGAGAGAGAGAACTAGTTACTTAAGCATAATAATTAGTGGGTTTTAATGTCATAACACATGATGTCTCCATTTATAGTTGTATTCACTTTATTGGGGTGATTGTATATGACGTTTATCTCTATGGATAAGCCACGCTCCACCCAATGGTCAAATCCAGTCATATTCGTTTCTTTGAGAAGATGACACCTAGAAAAACCATTCCATTGGGGGTTTAATTGGAGGGAATTGAACGGTTACTTTTAATTCTTTGCTGGCTACTGCTTCTAGATGAATATGGATCTCACTCACAACTCACGAGCCTCTTTCATTATCTAGTATTTATGGACTTTGTTTCCTTCTTGGAACAGTAACTTTCATTATCAAAGTGTAACATCGTTCACTGAATTTACTGGTGTTGACTCGTCCCCCGTGGTTACTTTGCCTCTCTGATTTTCAGTTTGTAAACCAAAATATCTGACGACTTTCAATTTTCAATGGGTATTTCTCGAGTCAGATCATACAGCTTTTAAGCAAACCTGATGATGGAAAGGGAGCCCAACTTATCTTAAGTTTCCAATTCATGGGGTCCCTACAGAAATTACAGCACTAAGTGTGGAATCCTAGGTCTCACACACTGTAGAAGAAGCTTTAAACTTCAAACTCCACATTCCTTTTTTGACCTATTATAAGACTACCAAACATGTTAACAATGCCATTAAATGGTAAACCCTAGCTATCTCGATACAATTATAATATGACTGCATTTATCTCCTCTGAGCTAACTCCTTAAACCTTGTGTTCCCACTGGGATTCATGTTTCTCTTCTTTTTCTTCCATGTGCATGCTTGTTTGTGCCTTTTTTGATATTAGAATACAAGTAGTATATCGTTTATTAATTAAGGGTTTTGCTATCAAATGTTTTGAGGCACTGGTCAACCAAATGAAACCTGAACCACTATTATTTACATGACTATATTCCATATAGATGGATTGGTAATTTATGTTGTTTAATTTCGTTTGTTTTGATGAAGGATAGTAGAGATGGAAAACGGTTTTTTCGGCCTGATTTGATATGGTGATTTTATTCATTTCCAGCTCCAGAGCCATTTGCACCTCTTATTTGTTTCCCCTCCCGTGCAACTTACTAGTAGGAATATCTAAAGATAGGTGACTTTGTAACCTACTTTTTGACTAAGAGGGACTATTGTTATACTCACTTGGGTTGGACATGTGGCAGTCTAAGAGAGCATCGAAAAAGCATCTATAAATGACTCTTCACCCTCTATACTTCGAATAGTCATTGATTGCCTAACCTCCCGGACAAGTCACCTCCCATGAGATCACTCATTGATAGCAAGAACATTCCCAAGCCACTTGCTACTACAATCAGGCCACCTGCTTTTAGTGTGAACAATCATTCTAAGGATTTTTGGGGTCTACTTGAATAAGACAATTTTGTATTGCTTTTATGTAATTATAAAGTATGCCCTATTACATACGTGTAACACGAACTCAGTTTAGAAGTTTCGGCTCAAATTTAGCAAATTACATTAGCCACCGAAATGACTCTTCGTTGAATTCTAACCTAACCTCCAACACACCACTTAAGTCTTAACAAAAGTTGCGCTAACTTAAAACACAATAGCGATAACAAAAAGCAAACATACAAGCTTCACAAACAAACATAAGTAGGTTCGCATGCTTCATTACAATATATTTAAGAGTTCGCAACACAACTTAGACTTTTCAAACAACAACATAGTTCGCATAACAAGAAAACATATAAATTCATAGTTCAATTTAAGGCATAGGCTTGCATACTTATCAGACTTCGCATGAAATCACATAATATAAGAGTTTACTTAGCAACAATCAAACTAAGTTCGCAAAGCACATGAGATATCATAGTATTACATACAAAGGAACAAGTTCGTTAAATATGAGTAGTGTAACACCCCTAACCCTCATCCGTTACCGGAACAGGGTTACAGAGTATTACCGAACTTTATGAATTAAATATGGACATTTCCCAACTTTTGTTACATATATTAAGAATCAATTATATAACACTCATATTGTCTCTTGGATGGACCTTCGAGGGTCAATATTCACCTTAGAAGTAAATCAAGACTAAACCAGGTACTTAGGGAATTTTTCCCAAAATTTCAAAAATTTTCTTAGAAGTAGGGGACACATGCCCGTGTCTCTGCCTGTGTGAACGAAAATAGGCCATTTTACAAGCCATACTTCTCACCCAATTTTGTGTCTATCTACAATCAACATTACATATATCAACAAGTCATAATTAAACATTCAAAACAAGCCAAAATAAGTGGCTAAACTCAACACACTACATATAAATACCTATACATGTCATTATAACCAAAATCAAAACATTCGAAAATACCGATAGAACCAAAGGATAGTGTGATATATCTCTGACAAGCTTCCAACCCAATCGAGCTTTAGATAATCTGAAAAGTAGAAGAAAACAAATACATAAGCAACGAATGCTTAGTAAGCTCGTATAAACTTTAATCATAATACTTCCTTTTCAAATATGAAATTTATACTTATCAAGAATAATCTAGTATTGCTACCACAATACTCATGAAGTTATATTTAACAACTCACTAAGTGAATAAATCTACAGTATCACTTATACATAATATTCCTAGCATAGTAGGATTTTAAACAACTTTAACTCTTCCAAAATTTCCTTATTTTCATTTGCGTTTCTTTACTTTTCACACTCATTCCATATGCATTACACACCAGTTATAAGCATATCATTCAACCATAGATACAAGCTAGTGCATTTAAACATAGACCTTCTTCGAATTAATCACACGATAACTCATGTTATAAGAAATTGCATAACTAAAAACTTACCACTCTTTCATGAGCACAAGTATATTTTCATTTGAGCAATTACCCTTTCAATGCATCATATAATAAACATATTACCATTTAACAAGTAACTTGGCACTTGTCTAAGTGTCAACAACAACACTTGTTAGCATACTTGAACATATTTCATATAAATTCAACATTGATAAACTTATTTTATCAACATATCACACTTGAGTTTATTACTCATCACAACTTACATAATTTCCATGTATCAACATATCAACATATCAAGATATTGATATATATATCATGACACATATCATTCTTTTACTATTTCTTCATATACATATATCATCCAAAAACAACTCCTGTTATTTTACCATTCGAAGAACAACTTACGGATATGAGTACATTGTTTTCAGAAGCCCAAAGGCTGAATAGAAGCTCATGAGAGCTAAACAGAAAGTAAACACGAAAATTCGCAACAAATGTTAAACCTCAGTTTACTTGGGTAATTTACCGTCAATTCATTATTTACATTCGTAGTGCCATAAATCAGTTATGGTCTTATCATCAGAATGTCATAGCCTAGCTATGGTTTTACATATAAACACTGCCATGGTCCAAACATGGTCTTACGTTCATAGTGTCATAACCCAGTTATGGTCTTATCATCAGAATGTCATAGCCTAGCTATGGTTTTACATATAAACACTGCCATGGTCCAAACATGGTCTTACGTTCATAGTGTCATAACCCAGTTATGGTCTTATCATTAAAATGTCATAGCCTAGCTATGGTCTTACATATAAACACTGTCATGGTCCAAACATGGTCTTATGTTGATAGTGCCATAACCCAGTTATGGTCTTATCATCAAAATGCCATAGCCTAGCTATGGTCTTACATATAAACACTGTCATGGTCCAAACATGGTCTTATGTTGATAGTGCCATAACCCAGTTATGGTCTTATCATCAGAATGCCATAGCCCAGCTATGGTCTTACATATAAACACTGCCATGGTCTTACGCTCATAGTGCTATAACCCAGTTAATGTCTTATCATCAGAATGCTATAGCCTAACTATGGTCTTACATATATATATACTGCCACGGTCTAACCATGACCTTACGTTCAAGGTGTCATAACCCAGTTATGGTCTTATCATTAGAATGCCATAGCCCAGCTATGGCCTTACATATATATATTGTTATGGTCCAACCATGGTCTTACGTTCAAGGTGCCATAATCCAATTATGATCTTTTCATTAAAATGCCATAGCCCAACTATGGTCTTACATTTAAACATTGTCATGGTCCAACCATGGTCTTATCCATCAAATCATTCTTTGCCACGAAACGATCGTACTCAATCTCGCGTTTTACTTATTTTAAACATTCAATTCAATTTTCATACTTTGACAATAATCTTAATTTCAACAACAAAATATGAATAAATACATTATATCATTCTTAAATTAACAAATACTCATGAAAGTTTAACCATATGAACTTACCAGGCTAAATTGCAGAAATACCAAGATACAAGGGCATTTTGGTAATTTTCCATTTCCCTCGATTTTTCACTCAATCTTGATCTAAATTAATATTTCATTCAATTTATTAATTTAAATAATAAAAAAATTATTTCATGCAAATTGGTCATTTTTGACATTTTTACAAAATTGCCCCTAAAATTTTACTTTTATTCAATTTAGTCCCTGAGCCCAAATCATGCAAATTAACCATTTTAATGCAAAATCATGCTAGAAGAATATTCATGGCATTCAATATAACCCATTTTTTCAATAATTTCACAACAAACCCTTGTATTTCTACTATTTCAACAAATTAGTCCCTAATAAAAAATTCATCAAAATTACTTAATAAAATACTTTTAAATATCAACCAACATCGTAAATTCATCATTTAATAACTAAAATCATATAGATTCATCAATGGAAACATTAAAAATATTTAACAAAATAAAAAACTAGAGTAAGATTTAGTTGAACCTAATTGTAACAATCTCAAAAATATAAAAATTACTAGAAATGAGTAAGAATTGAACTCACATGAAGCAAAATTGAAGAACCACCTTAAGGATCTCTCCCATGTCTATTTTTGAATCGAAAATTGGGAGAAGAATAAAGAATTGCCTAGAAACTTTCTAATTTCACTTATTTTTTAATTTCAATTTAATTACAATTTTGCCATTAATGGCTTTATTTTATTATTTTTTCCATGTTATGCCACCTCATATTTTCATTTAGGCATAATTTCTATTTAGGTCCTTCTTTATTTATTAATCAAGCCATTTAGTCACTTTATTATAATTTGCAAATTTTACACATTTTTCAGTTTAGTCCTTTTTAATTAATTAACTGTCGAAACGTTAAAATTTTTCAACATGGTTCGTATGTAATAAAATAATAATTCACTTTATTTATGAAATAACAAGTACTTTAAACATGGTTCGCAAATCAATGTACTGAGAATTTAAACGTAACTAAATAATCTAAACTTCAAATAATATTGTCATATTCATAAATTTAGAAATATAACATTTAATTCTAAACCCATAACAATAATCTCATCGCCTTTGACCCAGGTTCGCCAACATCTGCTTAGAAGTGTACCTCGCCACATCATCGACCTTGCCAATGCTAATTTGCGACCTACTTACCTGAAAAGAAGTAAGAGAGGAGTGGGTGAGTTCATTGTGAACTCAGCGAAAAATAAAAAACGTTAGGATATGTTTTAGAAACAAATTTTTTTTAAAGAAACTTTAGTCTTGAAAACGTTTCGTGTGTTGGGTTCGCAGGTGAGGTTGTGAGACCCAGTTCGCACATTCTGTCAGAAAACATAACTGTGGAAAACAGTTTTAAAAACTCATTAGCCTTTTCTTAAAACATACTTGGCGTGACTAGCCTTAAAATTGTGAGGCCTATTTCATTTATCAAAAAACCTTTGAAAATTGAGTTTAGGTTCACCCTAAAATCGCGAAGTTAGCTTGCACTTTTTGGAAAAACCTTTTCTTTGAATGAGGTCTGCCTTAGGTCGCAAGACCAGTTCACACTTACGAGCAAAGTCTGCCCTAGGTCGTAAGACTGGCTCGTCACTTTGTCTGGTTGGATATAATCCAACTAAACTCGCAAAGGAGCATACACTTTGAGACATATCACACTAGCTCGCATAGAGCTGAGCTCATTGAGGAGCATTATCACTTATGAACAGAGTCTGTCTTACAAGATTGGTTTGTCACTTTGTCTCATTGGATATAATCCAACCTTGCTCGTAGAGGAGCACGCACTTTGAGACAAATCACATTAGCTCACATATAAAGCTAGACTCACTGAGGAGCACAATTATTTAAGCTCGCATGTGGAGCTTTACTAATACACAGCTTGTCACTTAAGCTCGTGTGGGGAGCTTCGATGATACACAGCTTGTCACTGAAAATAGAGGTTCTTTAAAAACTTAGCTTGCATAGGAGCTTGCATAAAATTTTGCTTTAAAGATCATATTTTTCATACCATATTTGAAAACAGAGGTTCATAACTTTAAAACATGTCTTTTCAAAAAACTTACCTTTGAAACTTGTTTCGAAAACATGATTCTTAAAAAAAATATATCAGTATAAACTAAACAACATAGCAGTTAACATACTCCAAATAATTCTAGACCACTCATCGAAAAACGGAGAAACTTAAACAAGTTTAGCTTTGCCTTTATCTTTGCTGGTAGATGGTTCAGCTGATTCGCAACAAACACACACATATTACTTAAGCAGAACAAGACATACAAAATTCATGCAATGCGAACCTGGATAGTCATACTCAACAAGATAGAAACTTACCTTGATAGCTACAAACTGAATTTAGAATAGAAACTTTGACAACAGAATATTCAGTGAAGAATTCATAGAATTAAAGGTCGTATTTATAGACCTAAGAGTCCTGAAAATCTTTGGATACCCTACTTGACTTAGGAAAGTTATTACTTGCATGTAAAGTATTCTTAGATACACTAAATCTTTATTTCCTAATTTGAGTCTAATTGTATCTTTGATTATCGAACCCCAGTTTGCAACAAGACTGGTGAACACCAGCTCACCATCACATTAGCAGACCTACCTCATAGAGAAACTTGCGAACCTAACTTGGTAATGGATCTGACGAACCCTTTACCACATCTTTAGGCATACACTGCTATTGGCAAATCCCCTTGCTAATATTTTTTTGGCGAACCCCCAACTCGCCAAAACCTTGGCGAACACCTAGTTCGCCAGGACACTAGCGAACCTTTCACTTGCGAGGCCAAAACTTCCAAGCCTGTCTACGAGGTGTTACAATACGTCTCCCATGCACTCTGTGATGGCAACCACCTGGCCACGTCACCACTATCAAATAAGGGCTCCTCCTCCAATAAGTACCCTCCACAACGAAGAGAAAGAGATATTCTTCCTCAATATCATCCTTGAGTACTTGCTTCCTGCATTCAACCTTCCTTACCTTCATAGCAACTTTCTTCCTCCTCTTGTCTTTCTTTTACTCTTGGTCTGTTTAAATGAATCGAGTCCCTTTGCATCACCACCATTCTCCTCCTTTATTGATACTCCTCATCAATAATGTTATATATAAGTATATTCGAAATAAGAACTCGTCTTGACTCGAAATTGATTTAAAAAAAAAAAACCAATCTTATCTAGTGGTAACCGGTAATTTCTTTACATTTCCATTAGTGTATATACTATTCATAGTTCTTGCGATTAGCATTTTATCGGGGAAAAAAAACAATTTGCAAGTTAGATGGCGAATACTGCTCAATCCAGCCATTAAGTATACCAGCTGTGCACCGTAGCTGTAAACTACACATATACATGATAATGCGTTGAACCGTCACTCAAACGCCATATCCAAAAAGCATTATTGAAAACTTGATAACATGTCAAAATTTCGACGTTAGAAAATGAAGAAACAGAAATAACTTTCCATTCTCCCTTAGTTGAATGCCTCAATACAAGCTTCTGATGGGGAAAAAAGTTGATGTGCTTTGTTCCCTGCTCTCTGTGCTATTTCAAGTGTCAACTTTTATTCTCTTATACTTTTGCTTTCCTCTCTAGGGTGCGATTGTGGGGACAATGGGATCCGTTTTTGCAAATTGCAGCTGGGTGCCCAAAAAGATGTAAAAGTAATACCAAAGCGTCTAATTATTTCATTGAATTGCCATTTCAGGGTGCAGTTTGAAGATTAAGACTTATAGTAGCATAATTTCTGTCTATTACCCCTATAAGCAAGCTAAAGCTTCAACGAGACGTGCGACTGTGCTGAAATGGAGATTTAATGTGAGTAAATCCATCTCATTAAATGTTATATAAGCACATTCAAAATTCCATTAAAGAATATTCTTTAAAAATTCCATTTCACCATAGCTAAAATGGAATCCTAAAGTCTTTTGCAGTGTAGGGCAATTTGCATGTATAGTGGCCATTATATTCTAGAATGCTCACATTGCTTCTCAGAGGACACAAGAAAGTGAGAATATACTCGAATCCCATGCCTTTTTTGACAAATTAAATCATTACTTTTATTATTATCTATCTATAAACCCTCATTATTTTTTTTTATAAATCTATTTATTACATAAATTTTTATATACTCAAAACCCATGCCTTTCTATAACAAAATAAATCTTCTTCTTTATGGTTTTTTCAGGCGTTAATTTCATTATATTTTTAGTTTTAGTGAAAGAAATGCATCTGTATAGCTATGATTTTTATATATGATAATTTGGATCACTGAAGTGAGACAACAAAACAAAATTCCATTAAAAAAAGAGAGAGAGACGAAAAAATCAGTTCATAAATAATATAAAGTTATTAACACTATAGTACTAATTAATTTCATATTCCTTTTACCATAAATTAATAAAAGCACATATATGTTATCTTTTTGAGGCCATGCATCCATGATTATTGGCTGTAGCAAAGCAAAGCTAAAACCCTTCAATTCACTTTTGATGCATGCGGACCACCTCTCAATTCTCATGCAATTATCATACTTTCTCATGCACCTCATCATTATTATTCTTTTTTTTCTTGTGAACATGTTGCCCTACCTTTTTTTTGTTTATAATGGTATAAGTAGTTGGAATCTTTACATTATATACTATACAAATGAATGTATATGTATGCAGTATGTAGGCAAAAGTTGGTAGTCTCATCTTCTGACATTGGGTTGCAGGTTTATCCAAAAATGGAGCTGAGTTGAGTTCGAAGGGAAAACATTGGATAAAGCTACAGAAGGTGATGAAATGATTGAGATAATTCAAAATGGGAAATTTAAAGGAAAAAAGAAAGGGTTTTCTTTTTTTGAGATTGCAAACATATAGATAAAGAAATTGCAGATATTAAAGAGATGTGAATTTATATTTAAGAATAGTTTTTGGATGATGGACAGATTTTGATGCAGTGTATGTCACGTGAGGGAGAGAGAGAGGAAGGATAGTGATATGTTGTGAATGGGACAACGGTTGTTAGGCAGGCAAGGCAACCCATAAAATATTGCAGAAAGTTGTCATGTTGTGTTAGACAGAGGAATATTTGGTGGGGAAGGAATTTTTCTTTGTATTTTTATGTTATTTAGTTTCAAAAACATGAATGATGGTGGCGATGACCATATATTTATATATATATGGTCATGATTGATGATACAAGTGAGTTTCTTTCCAGCTCTATTGCCATGTGACTCGGACTCTACTCCACATCTCACTTTTAAGCTGCCTCTTACCTGCTACTCATCCATAGATTGGTCAAAATACTCCAAATATACATGCATACATACATACATTCATATATATACATCTATCTATATGCATGTGTAGATATCAATCTAGCATTCCCTAGTTGTTGGAGCCCATTCATAAGATGCACATCTCAGCTCAACTAGTATAAGCAAGCATGGAGTAGTTTCATCTATCGCTTGTCATTAGGTCTAATAAATTAAGTTTATATGCAGGGTTAGATCCATATAATCATTTCTAAGTGAAAAGATCAGCATTTTTTTTAATATTATATTATATGTATACAGGGTTTCCTTATCATTTGCTGGTGCTTTCTGCAGCCTAATTTGAACTTGTACATCAATTTGTCTGATATAATACATTTCTCTCACTTTCTCACATTCTATGGGACCTAACTTCCATGCCATTTGCCTTGTCTTTTACAAGAATTTTATGATTACTTTCATGCTTGAATAGATGCGTGTCAACATCAGGAAAAAAAATGTAACACAAGTTAAAGATGCTCTATAATTTTATTGATGGTAAATGTAGTCACTAATTATCGGGGGCATACAAATTAAGGATCACCAATAATACTTTCCAATGCAGATTTGGAGATGGAATGGCTTTATTTAATGTAAAAAGTAAGTAGTAGCCATCATGCTTGATTGCTATAGTGGGATGCCTTGCACCTATTCCCCATTACCAAAGGGATTTAACAATGAAAGGAAGGAAATAAGGTTGACGAATCATTGCTTTTGCCACACTGCATATCTATGTCCGCTGGTTGCAAGTGCCCACTCTCTGCCAGTTGGACACCATGAACCATCCCCAATCTTCATGCATAGTTTTTCTGCAATAATTGCAGAATACAGGTTGTGTTGGGACTCCAGAATTCTGACAGATGACCGGCTGTGAATATCTTGACGCCTTCGAATGTCCATCTGCATACACGCGTACGAAATCTTTAAACATTCAGTGGAAAATGTTTTCCTGGAAATTCATGGTCGTGTTGCGTATCGTACCAATTTAACAATTTGCTCGTGAATGGAATTGCCCCAGTCATAAAAGTGGTCGTAAAAAACTGTTGGTATTCCTGGATGTGTAAGTATGTATGCATAACCCTGTAGGAAGTAGGAACGCATGGAGTCATGCACTGTATTTATATATATCAGGAACTAGTTCACGGGCAATTATGATGCACATCAGCTCATACCTCCATAATATGATTTGAGGGGAAAGGCCAATGAGTCTGCAAGAATAAAACGATTGACAAGTGATTAGATTCCAGATTGGGAAGATACAGGTTTTGAAATTTACCATAAATACTTCTTACTTCAAACATTTAGCACAAAGAATATCTTACTACCAATTCAGGCTTATCGCTTCAAGGAGTGAAGTACCAGATTGGTATTTCTACACTTTCATACTTTTAAGATTTCTCAGAACTGTGAATCTATTTAAGCAAAAGCATGTAAAGATTATTTACGTGTTTTCTTTGGACTGTAGATGTTTTTCAAAATTGGAAGGGCATCATTTCAAGTCAGTTAAAATAGACCAAAATACAGCCCAGCTAAAGCAAACTTTAAAAAAGTGGGATCCCAAATCAAGACTTGAAAAAGCATATCATGTCATTATGCAAGAATTACTTGCTTCTATGTTACC
The DNA here is from genome assembly GCF_007990345.1 of Gossypium hirsutum. NCBI lineage: Eukaryota > Viridiplantae > Streptophyta > Magnoliopsida > Malvales > Malvaceae > Gossypium > Gossypium hirsutum. The sequence continues at coordinate 24,801,340 of NC_053441.1, forward strand.
CTGACAATCATCGTATGCAAGAATTACTTGCAGCATCAAGAAATTTGTTGTACCTGTGTTGAGCCTGTGTCATGGTTATCGATAAATGTGACAGCCCTTGAGGGCCACCACCCCATTACACCTGGTGGCTTTCCTTGAGGGTCACGCAGACGCCAGAACTGCCCTTTTACAGCTTCCTGCAAAGTTACAAATAAGTAAATTCCAAAAGAAACTGAAAAAAAAAAACATAAATATCTCAGTTCCTTTGAAGATTATGACATAAAAAACATCAGGAGAATGAATATGGTGCCACAATAGACTGAAACGCGGTTCCTTTCTCTTGGTACAAAGTAATATTATGTTTTGGATCATGCCTGAAGAATTCCCTTGGTTGTGAAGTCAAATGCAGCCGAGAGCTGTCCCGTGGCATCAATCCAATTAACGATCCTTTGTCTATGGCTATCTGCAGTAAAGGTTGTAAATACAATGTAAATATATGGATAGATTTATCAAAGAAAACCAAGCCGGATATCTTTTACAGAAGATCTCAGGTATGAAAAACAGATCAAGCGTATTACCTTGGTTATAGTCTAATCCATGTCCATTATAGTTGCAAGAATCCCAATATTCTCCGACAGAAAATATAGGCTTTGCTCCTTCAATGTATTCTTTGACATATTTTGCTGAGTAACTGAGGCAAAACAGTGCAGCAATATGAATACAATGTGATGAAAAGCAGATAATTTTTAGAGGCAGCAATAACCTATACTAGTGCAGCATTGTTATTACCCCCTTGCAAAATCAAAGCGAAAATCTTGGAAGCCAACACTACGTAACCACTTCAGCCACCCTATGATGTCCTTACGAACAAAATGTTGGCTGTGATCAATATTTGGAACCCCATGGAAGTTGTCTCCAGTGCTTTTGTTACCCTGAGATATATTTTGAGGTAAAAAATAGTCTTACATTGCAGTATATGTCCGCCAGCACACGATGTAAAGCAGCAAAGAGACTTTTATGAATAGCTTTATACCAGTCCACCAGTACAAGATGTGACAGCATGTTCATTCCACGCAAGTGGAATTCCATCATAACGGTTATACATTCCTCCATGTCCTTTAGTAGTTCCAATACGATGATTGATTACTATGTCAGCCATTGGTCTAACTTTGTACTGCTTTAGTTTTTGGAGTAATGCTTTCAACAACTGCTCAGACCCATATGAAGAGTTGAGTGAATAAAGGTTTTGGGGAAGGTACCCTGTAATAAGACAAGAGGATAGCTGATCAGACATTTGGGATAATTGACTAGAAACTAGTTTGTGCTTTGAAGAAAATTTTCCTCTAACCTTCAGGTGAAAAGGAGTTAGATGCTGGTGGCAACCATACAGATGTAAACCCAGATTTTGCAATGTCAGGAACTTTCCTTTCTAAGTTTCTCCACCAGTCATATTTGTGAGACTCCCAGTTAAAACCCTGTTGAACAAATAAAGAAATATGAGGGTTTTTATGCAACTATTCCATATTCTACTTTAGAGTGACATGGTAACTTCGAAACAGAGAAGACCATTCCTGATGAGTAATGATATCAGTCCACACATAGAAAACCTTTAAACATTCATGAACTCAACAAAGTCTCCAAGTTCCTATAAAATAGAATGACCAAAATTGTCTCCTTTACCTGCAAAAGGATTTCTCTTCCATTTCGCAACACTGCACCTGAAATTAAATCCAAAAGCATACTTTAGAAGCAGTTTTCTACTTTATAACTCATTTTAGATAAGGAACAAAACCCACCAGTTCTTCATCTTAAGAGTTAAGATAACATCATTAATACAATTGTAGCACAAAATAATCCTCATAGGCCCTAAGTTAGTATTCACAAAATAAATGCCTTTAAGTCGTAGACCATGCTTGCTTATCAAATTTAATTGAAATTGCTTCATTTTTTTTTCTGTTCAATTAGTATAACTAAAAAGAAAGACACTGCATATTATATTCGAGATGTTCATCAGCTTAATATTGTTAGTTTTGCTGTCTTGATATACAAACAAACAAGCATATGAACAAGAAAAAAAAAGAAAACTAAACAATTCCAGCTCTAATCCAGGACTAGCAGGAACTCCAAAATCCAAATCATAAATTCAGAGTAGGATAAACATTAAACAACCAAATAACAGAAAGAAAAAAGCAACATATAAGCAAAGGAGAAGAACAGCATACCAAGATCAGTGCTTTCCTCGGGACCCTGCATTTCAGAGAAAATTATAGTATATAATAGCTTTAAGTTTAAAAAAAAAAAAAAGAAAGCATGTTCAAAAGGAAAAAAAGAAAAAAAAGGAAAAGAACAAGAAGTGGCGGAAGGCAATTACGTTATTGGTGTTACCCATAATAAGCCAACAGGTGGCGGCCTAAGTTTGACGCTGGATCGTGCTGAAAATGGTGCAGTGTGAGCTACCCTGCATCCGCAAACAAGTAAAAGTTTTATAAACTTCAAATTCAGTTAACATAGAAAAGAATGAAGAAATTAAACAGGGAAGGGAAGGAGAAAAGAGAGTATACTACGAAGCAAGCAAAAGTGAGGTTGCAGTTGCAGGCGATCGCAGCGTAGATAGTATGGAGTTTAGGGGTGGGGGTATAAAAAGAAGGAAGAATGGGAAATGGAACCACGCAATAAAAGAAGGGGAAATGATGGAGGGAATATAGAAATCGTCATTCACCACCACATGTTTCAGAATTTGGCAGAAAGGAAGGAAAGGGAAGTGGTGGGTGGAGGAGGGTCTGTAATGAATTAATAGAAATGGAATCAACTTTTTTGGAACGGGATTATGAGAGAGCATATATTCATATAATTTCAACGGCAAACAGCGGAGGGGCGGGACAGCACGAGTTGGTGAGTCAGGTCAGTTCGATTTCAACATCTGAGAGGAAGCCTTGAAGGTTAAGGAATCTCGCAAGCATTAAAATATTTGCATGGCTATCATGGCTGTCATGGCTAGCTGGATGGTTCGGATGCCCAATAGTTATAACCAGCTTAATTCTTTTTAATTTACTAATTTAAATATTTGTTTTCTAATGCATGTGATCGTATTAACCTCCACATTTAATGATTTTTTTTTAAAATTTCTATGAGTTATATATATATAAAAAAAAAGCATGTGAATGATAAATCAAACTACAAATCTATAATATTTTGGACCAGTTATAAATAAACATTTAATTAATTATTTAAAATATATCATTTAAAATAAAATATAAGTGATAAAATATTTTTTTCTCTAGATTGATGTATGAAAATTTATTTAAATGATTCGTTCCTGTTAGCATAATGGTTCTCATTTTTTTCCTACGAAGGTTGTTCCTTGGCAAATCTACTATCATTCGTTTAGCTAGTTTTGTCTGACTTTTTATCGGGTCATCTCTATTTGTCTTTTCTTCGATTCTTATTAGCCCGCTCAATTTTTTACGTAGCAAACTGAGCCTTTTCTAGTTCAAATTACCTCATGACTTCCTTATGGAGTTGATAAAGTCTAGTTCGTTGTGCACCAGTTAGCACGTATCTAAGTGGCATGCGCTTAGCTCTCGAAATGAAAGCTTGAATGGCCCATTCATCATTTAGCCAATTGACCTCCTAAGTTGCAGTTTGGAAACATTCGACGTACCCTCACAAGGTTTCCTCTAGATTCTGTTTGATTGGAATTAGACTTGTCGAAGTTTTAGACGCCACTTTGTAGCTGCCAAAGTTAGCCATGAAATTCTTACTCGATTGATCAAATGAAAAAATACGGTTTAGAAAAGCATATTTGTAGGATAGGGAAAGTTTAAAAGAATTTCTAAAATCGAATCTTTGTTATATTTATAGTAATAACTATTCTTATTCGAATTATACTTATGTTTTTTGAATAAGTAAAATAGATCATTCGCAACTTTCAACTTCACGATCTTCTTTGTTAATCTTCACCTCAATTTGCTAGAGTGTGGGTCCTATTCATGAAATGAAAACTTAGAATTATTTCGTGTGGAATAATTTCGCTATATTTTGGCAGAGTAATTTCTAGGTGAATGGCATAATTTGACTTAGCTCATACTCTCTATTTATAGAAAAATAACAAAAGTCTCAATTGAACAATATTTAACCAAAAAAATAATATTTTAATAGGAGAAAGCATACTCCCTCTAGGAGTAATATATGTGGGCGGTGGCAGCCCTCTTTTGGGACCAAGGTTTGCTACCCGCTGATATGTATGAGTATAATTATATGTGTTATCTAGCCTTTTGAATTTTTATATTTTTGTCTTGATAAAATTTGTACTCAAATTTCTAACAATGACTATGTCAAAACAATACTTTGCAAATGTATCAACTGTTACAACTCTACTAGTTTTTTTAGTAATAAAAACAACGAGAATGATGGGATAATTATGCGCCAAGTGAACCCAAAATTATGATCTCTTGTATTTTAATATCTATTTATTTACTTTGAATTCATGTACATTTTGGTTGTAACATCATTTAAATTTCCTGCAAAACAATCTCTATAATCTCAAAGCTAACAAATTGTTTTAGCTTTTGGCATCCCAAAAAGAAACAAAAAATAAATATAGAGTGCCATCAAATCAGAAATATTTGGCTTGCTTTTTCACTCGTTGATGGCTGTAAAAACAGAGCACCTCTCTCCATCTACAAAACCTTTGGCCTAAAAGGACTCTTGTGTTAACCCACTAGACGAGGCAGTCGTATGTTAACCCATGTTGCCTTCGTAATCTGCACTATGTTCTATATGAAGAAGTAGACTTGCCCCACCCTTGTCTACCCTTCTTCACTCTCAATTTGGACGCTAATGAAAAATATTGAAGCCTACGTGGTAAGAGCATCTGGAAGTGTTGATCGACATCCAAGGACCTTGCCACCTACATCTGGAAAGGTCTCATGTCCAGACAAGGGCCCTACTATACCACTACCATTTACCGAAATCGGGTATTTGAGTAGGTGCCCCTGTAATATCGTAAACTTGTTCTTCGAGTACCTTCTCCAATTTTCTTCAGCAATGTTGTTTACCATCCTCACACAATCCGAATTTTCAGGTTTATTAAACAAATCGTTCACCATGTGCATGTGTTCAGCCCATAGAGACATTCTGTACCCATAGACCTGCATGTTAATTGATTAGCATCATTTCACCAATATTAGGAAGGAAGAAAAGGAAAACAACATTAGGTGAAGATCCTTCACATGAAAGAGAATTGCAAAAAAGATCCTTATATTGGTTCATCCCAAGGGAAAACCAAGTATAAATACAAAATTAGGTGGCAAGAATGAAAAGTTCAAACCTGACCACGCGGCTGTCTCTTCTTTTGACTCCATGTATAATGGGGTTGGCATGCACCGATTGCTATCTCGGTGTCTCTTGAACCAGCCATCGATCGTTGATTTATATTGGCAGACCCCAATATCAGGTACTCGTCATCTACTATCATTGCCTTTGCGTGTACATAAACCATAAACCGTTGGAACCTTAGTGAAGTTGAAACCTGAAATAACAATTATAACTTCACGTTCTTAGCTTAGCTCCGTTTGAAGGTCTATTCAAATCATGCTCTAATAAACTACAGAACTTGTTTGATTACCGCATCACCAGTAGGAGATAATAGGCATGACTTAGACCAAGAATAGTCTGAGGGAATTTCTTCCCGATTACCAAGGCAATAGAAATTTAGATAGTCTTGTGGATGAGAATTCTCAATACGCATAGCTTTCAACTCTTTTGCTATGATTCCATACATCATTTTAATTGTCTGCCCCTGAAATATCAAATAACTAAGCTAAGGTATAATACAATGCCAAATCCAAGCGAGGGCTAGACATCACCTTACAAATCAATCATCTATATCATTCCTTGAAAAAGGAAAGAAAAAGGACCTGCCAAAAGAGAATTTCTTGCACAGATGTTGAAGAAGGGACGCCTTCAGGCCACATTGGTATAATAATATAAACTGCAAATCTCTCTTTTGCTCTTATCTTACTAGCAATCTTCAATGCCAACTCCATAGGAATTAAATTATCAGCACCTAACAATACCAGAAACAAGTTAATAACATTGAACTGAGACCGAGTAAAATAGACATCCTCTAGCACGAATTTTCTTGATAATTGAAACCGGTTGTTAAATTCACAATAATACTCCATTTCTGAATGGTCGAGGATGAAAATTATGCAGAAAAATAAATATTACTAAAACCTGCTTTGTAAGATGGCCAAGCATATGATGATCCAATGAAATATTGGTTCTCAATATATATGAAATGTTGAGCAGCTCGAATTGCCTGGATGTATGCTGTCTGAATGCTCTTGTCTATAACCAGATTTTTTGCACAAACAAGATTCTGAAGGAAAAATAAAGAATTAAACAATCCCATGTTGGAGAAAATTAAAATTAAATTGTCTATTACTTAAATTGTCTATTACTAACTCAAACTAGAAGAAGGATAATGGTTAGTTCAAATATAACAGACTTATGTTTCTTTATTCTAAAGAAGTAAGAATTAAAACCTCAGAATTTGCTTGATAAACATCTTTAGGAAACCCTTTCACAGATCCTGAATCTATAGACCGAAAAACCTGTCGATTTACAGAACCAACAAAGGGTTAGATCAAAATGATGTAGCTTGCTTGAAGAGGCATGTTGTAAGTACCTGGACGTTCCAATTCTCTGGATCTACTTCACTGCAAACCCATAGTGCAGGATCATCCGGTGAGATTGTGTCAGAAGGGCTTAGTATCCAAGAAATTCGGTCCAACTTTATTAAAACATCTTCATTCTTACAACCCCTTTTTAATCGTCGTCCAAGCTGGGCCCATTTCGTAGCTTTCCTCCAACGCTGCTCGAAGTTCTTAAGAATATCATAAGCAGCTGGTCCTTCAACCTTACAATGTAAGTCATGCCACGGTTCCCTGGGACACTTAATTCCTGCCTAGCAATTAAAAGAAAAATAAGAATCAGTAAGAGCAATCGATGTCAAGATTCTTCAAACTAATTGAAGATCATATGTACTGCACAAGATCAATTTGTATAGGTAGAGTTTGTAATAGTTGATATGGCTAACACAAATCCAATTTCAATCTAACAGATTAAACCAAATAACAATGAAAATAAATACTCACAGAAAATGTGGGGTTGTGAAAATCCTCTCTATATACAGTATTAAGATCGCGAAAGAGTCGATGTTCAGGTGTATCGTAGCGACCGTCGCAAAGGTCCAAGCCTCCTAAAAAGGCAGTAATCTTTCGATTATTTCCATACGCTAGAGAATCCACAATCACACATTTCTGATGGTGCGTAAAGAGGGTTCCAACAACCTGGATCACATGCAGCACAAAAGTCAGTACGTCCTTCAGTTCCCAATAATTATCCCTCTGTGTAGAAAGAATTAGTTCCAATTATGCAATAAGAACTGGACCATAGCATAAAGCATGCCTGTTGCTTGAAAATGCTAAGCTTACTGCTGGCATAACGAGGGGACAACACACATGTAACAGAAGAGTGCTTGAAAAACTTTCGAGTTTCTTCATCATGTGTTTGCATCAGTCCTGCCTGCCGTATTAAATAAAAAAATGAATATAAAAGCTCACACAATCTACAAAAAGAAAAACTTTAAAAATAAACAAGAGCAATGGTACAAATTTCCTACTAGAAAGACAATGACTTTGAAAAGTTTATATCAGTAATTGTTTATAATTTGGGGAGAATATCCACAAAGATTAAAATAGATAGAAGAAAATGCATACCGTGTTGATGAAGAACTTGCTATGGGAGGTCTTATCATCCCAAACCAATAGCAGAACTCTAACCCCTTCTTCCGATTTGTACTTGAGCAAATCCCCTAAACTCAAACTCCCACCTTTAGGCAGCGGCCTTGTGGGCTCTCTCACCAGCCTCACCTCATGAAAAACTGACCATCCCACAATGTAAACCATGTGGTGGGCTTCTAAAATCGCATGGCAAATGTCTTCCCAACACGGTTCATTCTTAAACACGGTTCCATTCTCCAACATAATTGGTGGTAATGTCGATTGCATAACGTGTGCGTCTTGGTACAAAGTAACAGAACCACCGCGTCGTGCAGGGAAATAACAGTTTCTTATTCCAAATTCATTCGAGTTTGTCGCCATTCCGTATTTGAAAAATGACATTTCTTCGCATTTGATGAATTTCATCTCTAGGTGAACCGCGCAGTCAGGTTTTGGCGGTTTTCCATAAGAGCTTATTATAGGGAACCAGCCGCTGATTATTTCACCTCTGAGGACCTCAACTGCTGGAACGATTGCCACCCCTATCAAATCAGCGCCGAACACATCATTGTCCTTGACGTAGAACTCGAATTGAGATGTTGGGTGGGCCAAGGGGATCTTGAAGCGCTCATTCCAAACAGGGTGTTGAGAATTTGAAATCACCCGTGTCCGCGCCACTGTGGCACCGGCTAGGCAAACCGTTACGTACGGGTCGCTGGTGATTATCTTACGGTGGCGATGGTTCTTCTTTCGTCTAGAAAATGGGTCAAATGGCGTGAAGCATCGTCTGAGACGCTCCGATAGTAAATCCATGTTTGGCAAGCATCGAGCTTCGATGATTTTCAACTCAAGGTCGCCATGCAGACATACAACAGCATTTGGAGTATCGCTCGACATTGAATCAAATCAAAATAATAATTAAATGAAAGACAATTTGAAAATTAAGTTGATAAATGTAAAAACTACAATGTCTTAACCTGAAGTCGGTTTACGTATGTTTTTTTCTGGTTGATTTTGTTGTTCTCTTTGCTTCGCATCGGCTATAACCGGAAGAACAACAACCCGCAAATCGGTTTGTTTTCTCCGACCATAGCCAACTGCGACAACCAAAGGCAAAACAGAAAATGAGAAGTTGTCGGATTTTTAAAATTTTAAAAAAAAATTATTAATATTATAATTCTTCTTTTGTTAATTATGTTTTTCATTTTACTTCATGCCGAACAATTTTGTTTAAAGATACACGTGCATGTCATTAATAAATGTGTGGGTATGGGGCATTTGACTATTTATATTTTAGGTTTGCAATTTTATCTTCCATTCATTATTTGAAATGATGAGCTTTAACATTTTCATTGTTGTCAGCCACAAGGTGGCAGCGCCAAAGCCCACGTTTTTTAAGTCTTAGTTTTGCATGCTTCATCATGCTTTCAAGTTCTTCAGATCATTGGTAATTAGTATTTTTGAAGACTTTTATTCAGACATCAATTTTGGTACATTTAGATTTATTTTAGGAGTTTATGAGAAATATTTCACTACATTCACCATTAAAACATGTCTTCATTTAAGTCTGGAGATCACTTAAATTTAAGTTGAATTCAAATTTATTAACTAGTATTTGTGGGCCTAAGTTTGTAGGTTAAGAGAGACGTTCATTCATAATTCGTCCCATGGATATCCTATGAGCTGATGGTTACTTTGAGAAAATTTAATTGTCTATGATGACTAGATCATGGATACAAAGACTGAAAAGCATTTGGCATGTGCAATGATGGACACGAAAGACTCATTCTTGAGGTTGTTTCATCATCTCTGAGATTTCACAAAAAGGTTGAGGGGAAGGGATACGAATTGTAGGCAACTGTCATGCTTGAATCTAGCCTAGAATCCGTTAACTTTTAAAACTTTAATATCTTTGTTTTCTTAATTCTGCTATATATAAATATATCAATTCAACTCAAAGGGGGAGCAGCAGGGGGATTTTTATCAAATATTTGGTTGATGTAAGATGGGATGCTAGAGTTGAGAGCTGATGGTTTCAGAGTGTTTGGAGGATTATAATTATTTTTGCACAGAGTTTGGTAAAAGGGTAGAGTGTTTGGACTCGACTTTATACAGGGGATAGAATGTCCTACTTGGGTGTGATAGGTATGATCCGACAATACTTTGTAAAGTCAACAGTAGAGTTACGAGAAGTTTTATTAGACATGATCAGAAAAGTCTTTAAGTGGAACTTGATGTGGCTTGGTGACAGTCCACATGACAAGCATATAAGAGTCTTTAATTGGGTGAACCCTTCTACGAACAAACCTCGACTCAGCCTAAGTGGTGACCTAACAAAGTACAATGGTCGAGATGGTTATATATGACAATTTCTCCCTCCCCAATCAAAGGGAAGGTTGTAAAGTGACATCCCTTAAGACAATAGTTTTAGGTGACACATCTTTTCTGAAGGCTAGTTAAGAATAATGAAGCCTGAAATAACAAAAGCGAACCTGAAAAACAAACTTAAAAAAAAAAAAACCCAAAAAGATGAACATGGAAGGAGGGAGCCTGAAAAGGCAAAAGGCATAACCAATTTTTTTTGCAAAAGATATACCATATCAATGTAATTTCTTACACTGGCTTTTGTTTTAAAAAAATCATTTGAGATTGGTCACCAAAAAGTTGCTTGAAATGTATGTAGAATATATGTTACTATGCCTAATTAACATATTTGTTTGATAAATTTTTAATGAGATATTATTAACTTTAAAGTATTACTTAGTTTTTGTTTAGGTGGGAATCAAATTTGAAAAAATCGAAATTATTGAAAAGGTGAGTTGTGGGAAGACTTTTGGCATAAGAAAAATCAATGAATGTACAAGATATTTTTATTTTTGGGTTTAATTATAAAAATAATACTTTTAAGATACTCATTAGGATTGTTTTATTTTTTAGATTTTTTATGGAAGCTAAGTTTAGGGTTGTTCATTCAGTAAAGGTTAATTGTAGGGTGGTTTCCGTAATTAATTTACATATAGAAGGATGGTGGTCTAAGATTGTTCCTCGATCACTATAACTGACTTATCGGTTGAAGAAAAAGATCTATTGGGAACGACTAGTTCAAAATCAGAGTCAAACTCATGCCTGAAACTAGATCGTTGTCTCATCGGTTTATTCAATCTTTATTTCATTCTATTCGTTCTTTTAATTATTTTAATTATTTTAATTTTAGTCAGATTTAATCCCTTTTATTTTTCGTATAAGTTAACACACATCGGGGATATAAAAGCTATTTCTTGCACAATATCATTAAAACAAATGATAATTTTAGATATGTAATGCTTATAAGATCAACTCTACTCCGTATACTACTATTTGATGAATTTGACACCCATCACTCCTCGATTCTCAAGTTTGTCCATCTATTATATTGTTCCACGTAAAGAGGTGGAATTTTTGGAATTTCCACGTAAATCTTCCAATTTAACATTATCATTTTTACCGGTTACACTATTGAAAACACGTCTACCTATTTGGTAATATATATATATATATATATATTATTCTGCATTCTTGAAGTAAGACATTTTATGTCATAGCAAATTATATAATATTCCATTAAAATTAAAAGGGTAAAAAAAAAGTCATAAAATATATTAAAAGAAATATTCTTAACCATAGTTTCTTCAAAATCAATATCTATTTAAATAATGTAATTAGATCACATTAAGATTTTTTGAATTTTTTTACTTAATCCAATATTTTATTCAATTATAATCTCACGATTTACTGCTCAAAAATATGAGAATAAATAATCAAGATATATTGATAAAAAAATCTAACAAATAAATTAAATTATAAAAAGAGTTAACAGTAACTATTATTATTTAAATAAATTTAATAATTAGATTATTAAAATATTTATTTGTATAAAAATTAGAAGGTGTTGTAAAATTATTTCAATTTTACAATAATATAAATAAATGCTTCCTCTTATTAAATATAATATGATTTATAAAGGAAGCTTCCATGTGATTTCTGCCGGAGAACGTGGCTGACCTACAACGCATATCTAAATTAGTCTTAAGGGCTTTTAAGTAAAGTTTGGTCATTCAATTTTGAAGTAAAATAATAAGTAAAGTGCTAAACGGATAAACGTTAACAAAAATGTTGAATTTTGTGTTTAAGACTTAACTGCGATGTAATTATTAAGATAATGATTATATTTATAATTGTCAAGTATTTTATTCTTTAAATGGAATGTAATTATAATTTTAAAGAAATAAAAATAAAAAGGCTTAAAAGTTATCATGTGTAATTATATTTTAATTCTATTAGATAGTATTTGAAAAGTCACGTAGTAATTAGATTTTGGTGTAATTGTTTATAATTATATAACAATAACATGTTTAAGTAATTATTGTAATTAGTGAGTCCCACTAAATTATGTGTAATTAAAGCACTCTAATTATACTTTCCAATTCTTAAGGAGAATGTGAGAATCGAGGTAATTAAGCATGTAATTACACCCAAAATAGATTTTTTAAAATATATTTTTTATACAAGTTTGAATTATAAATTTTTATATTATAATCACACGTATGTGTGTTTGGGATGGTTATGAATAAAGATTTATTACATTATAAATTTTAAAAATTATATTATAAAAATAATTTATTTGTATTTTATAAAGTTATAACTAAAAAATATATTTCTTAAATGCTAACTTTTTTTTAAAGTTATAACCAAAAAGTTTATTATAAAAAATAATTTACATCTTATAAAAATATTATAATATATTTATTTACAAAAATTACGACCAAGAAACATGTACATAATTTATTTATGTGTACATGTTATATATTATAAAAATAATATGTTTATGCGAAAAAACCTTCTAAAATTATGACAAAAATTATATTCCTTATAAGAAGTCATATGATAGTTATTGGAGACTTTATAATTTTTTTTATAAATGTTATATATTATAAAATTTATATTACTTTTTACTTAATTTACATATTATAAAAGGGTTACACCTTAACATAATTTTTTCTCTAAATTAAGTTTATATAAGTTTATATGATTTACTTTGCTATAAGTTTTTATGATTAAAGCTACACGTGAACCCAAATATTATATGGTAAATGTTAATTTTACAAATACAAAAGGTTTTTTTGCACGGTATTGTAGGGTATGTGTAACAACTCGTTTTTCAATTGTGTCGAAAATGACAGTTTCGAAACCCCATTTTTGATGAGCGAGTTCGTAAATATTATTTAATATTTGAAAGGTTAATATAAAATTTAATTAAAGTTTGGTCTTTAACTATTTCAATCAGATAGTTAATTAAGGTACAATGACTAAATTCTAAAAGTGGTAAAAGTTAATCGTTATGGATTTTTAATTAATAAAAAGACCAATTAAGAAATTGGATCATTAGTAAATAGCCAAATGTGGTGGATGACAACTAGTATCCTCCAATTTTGTTAATTATGATTAAAGTTATTAATTATAATTAATTAAGTTAATTAAGATTAATTAATTATTAATATAACTATATAAAATAAAAATAAAAGAAACAAAATGCCATTTTGTGTTCATGTTTCCATTCTTATGAAACAAAAAGGAAGAAGAAAGGGTTTGAAGCTTTTTAACTTTATTCTTCAATTGGTAAGTGATTCTAAGTTCTTTTCTTTGTCATTCTTATGTTTTTGAAATCCCAAGAGCTTGATTTAGCTAGTTCAGGTACCAATTTGTAAAACTGTTAAAGTTTAAAAAGGTTATCATTGTTGATTTCTTAAAGCTTTTGGTACTAAATTGCTTGATTTTAAGCTTAGAAATTTAAAAAAAAACTAGTTTGTAAAGTTTAATTGTTAGTTTTGAACTTAGGGACTGATATATTTCAAAATCGACGTAAAATTTCTATAATTATAGATAATATAGGGTTTTTAAAGGGTAAAATTGAGATCAGTTTTGAAATCAAGGCTCAAATTTGAAAGTTATGGCAATTTTGGTTTTAGGATCAAATTAAATAAAATGAAAAACTTTAGGGAACTTTCAAAAAGTGAAATTGAATTGACTTATGCTTTTAATAGACTGTTATAAGATGTTTGGAATTAATAAATCGAACTAAATTATTGTATAGATCACGATTTGAATCAAATCGAAGATAATCAAGAAAAAGGCAAATTTGTTTATCAGTCCTTATAGACTTGTTCGTTTGTTGTTTTCCAGGTAAATTCATACGAAGTTTACTATTTGATTAATTAATATGTTAACTTGTATTTATTTGTGTTTGTGATTTTGAATTATTATGAAATAGAATTTGGCATCAAATGAACTAAATTGTAAAGCATGAGAATTGTGGCAATTAAGGATTGTATTAAGAATTGGAACGAATATTGAAATGGATAGGGAATGTATAAAACGTGTATACGATTACAAGGTTTTAAAATGATACGAAATTGGTAACAATGCCTGTGTGAGCTTAGTAAATGATTAGGATATAAATGGCATGCCATTAAGGTCCAATATGAAAACAAACAGGGATTTACATGGTTATTTGAGATCCAACATTTGTTATGAATTCTCAATTCATTATGTTAGCTTGTGTCAGCAATTATCGTACTAGGCTTGAATGAGCCATTGGGTTTGATCAAGGGTTTTATATTGGTTTGAAATCCAACATATGTTGCGGATTCCCTGAAGCTTGTGTGAGCAACCATCGAACCTAATCTGAAGCTTGTGTGAGTAGCCCAAATATGTCAGCTCTTGTGAGCATACAAGTTCGGTATCCGAGTTCAATTTACTTTAGTTCTCTGGGCGAAAAATTAGAAATGAAAAGGTATTAAATGGAAACGAAACGGTTGAAATGAACGTGTATGAATGAAATTCTATATATGTTGCAAGTTGAATATGAATTAGTCTGTGCATGTTATAAGATGAAAGGTTATATATTTATCTATATGATTATGTTATAAGTTATCACATGTAATTGAACTAACTTATTTGATGTATTTTTTGAGATATACATGAAAGTATAAGGTTGCCAAAGGATGTCATGTTTGAATTTAGGTGTTTCAATTGCTTAAATTATTATGATGTCAAGGTAAGTTAAGTACATTTCATTTGAACTTACTAAGTATTTAATATGTTTATACCATTGTTGTTTTCATTTGTAGTTGTCAGTTGGCGAAATGTGTCGATCAGATCTACTTGAAGCTCACACTATCCTATTATCAACTCAATAGACTTTTAATCATTTTAAAGTCCGGCTATATGACATGTATATAGGTGTTAATATATGTGTTAACTTTGGATTGATAGTTTGGTTAACCTTAGTTCATGTTGATTTTGGTAAACTAATGTCTATATATGCATAAGTATATGTTTCGGCAATGTGATAAGTTTTATATGTGTCACTTGAATGGCAATTTTGAACATGAAATGGTATGGTAAAGGATGGGTTAGATTTAACAAAGATAAGATTGAACTTTTATAAGTTAATTTGGTATGTTTGGTATTCAGTTAAAAGTAATATTGATTGAATGCTTGAAATTGGTTGAATGTGATGATTTGGTATGCTTTGGGATATTTTATACAGGTTTGAATATGTACAAATGCACCAAAGGTGCAAATGGTTAGGTTGACATGAAATTGGTACCAAATGACCTAATTTGTACCAAAAACAAAGCCCTCGTCCTGACAACCACATTTCCTCGTCGCAACGTCGGTGGACAGTATGTGACGTCGTGACATCGTGACGTGACAAACTATTTGGTGACATTACAACGTGGAGAAGGTGACATCACAACATCGGCGCTAAATTTTTTAAAACTTTACAATTTGGTCCTATTTCGTGCTAGGGTCAATAAAAGAGCTTTCGTAAGCTCAATTCAGACTCGAATTTAATTGTGTATCATAATATATGGGTGTTTATGACATGAATGAATATTTGAATGATTTATTTATGATATACTTGTTTTGAAATTTTAAAAATGTTGCAAAAAGGTCCTTATTAGATTTCGGGTTGACTTTAAAGTATTAGCATACTCATATAAGACCTGGGAAAGAATATTCATGATATTCAATGTTGTATTGTTTTTGATTGCATGAATGATAATGTGAAGTAATGATTTTACGATGAATTTGTTAGTAGTTGCTTTGGCAACGACTGTAACATCCCGTAGCTCGGACTCAGTGATCAGGTTGGGCAAAGGGTGTTACAGTATGATAACATTTGAGAGAATAGAGCTAGACACAAGCTGTAACGCCCCTAACCGAATTCGCCACTGGAATAGGGTTACGGAGCATTACCGGAGTTTACAAATTAATTATCAGACATTTCATTTCATCTAGCATTCATATTTGAAACCAATCAAAATCATACATATTGTCCCTTAAACGAGCCCTTGAGGCTCAAATTTACGCATTAGAAACACATCGGGACTAAGTCGAAAACTCAAGAAATTATTCAAAAATATTTAAAGTTTCTAACACTGCAGGGGTCACACGGTCGTGTTTCAGCCCGTGTCCGTGCCCGTGTGAGTATACTGACTTGGGTCACACGGTCAAGTCACATGCCCGTGTGGTAGGCCATGTGAGCATTTTGTTTTGTGCAAATTTAAAATACAGGGGACACCTGGCCGTGTGTCACACACGGTTGAGACACGCGCCCATGTCTCTGCCCGTGTGGATGAAAATAGGTCATTTTACAAGCCATATTTCTCACTCAATTTTGTGTCTATCTACAATCAACATTACACATATCAACAAACCATAATTGGGCATTCAAAACAAGTCAAAATAAGTGGCTAAACTCAACATACTACATACAAGCCATCATTAAACAAAAATACTTATACATGCCATTATAACCAAAATCAAAACATTTGAAAATACCGATAGAACTGATGGATAGTGTGATATATCTCCGACAAGCTTCCAACCCAATCGAGCTTCTGATAATCTAAAAAGTAAAAGAAAACAAATACAAAAGCAATGAATGCTTAGTAAACTCATATAAACTTTAATCATAATACTTTCTTTTCAAATATGAAATTTATACTTATAAAAAATAATCTAATATTGCTACCACAATACTCATAAAGTTATATTTAACAACTCACTAAGTGAATAAATTTACAGTATCAACTATACATAATATTCCTAGCATTGTAGGATTTTAAACAACTTTAACTCTTCCAAAATTTCTTTATTTTCATTTGCGTTTCTCTACTTTCCACACTCATTCCATATGCATAACACACCAGTCATAAGCATATCATTCAACCATAGATACAAGCTAGTGCATTTAAACATAGATCTTTTTTGAATTAATCATACGATAACTCATTTTATAAGAAATTGCGTAACTTAAAACTTACCACTATTTCATGAACACAAGTATATTTTCATTTGAGCACTTACCCTTTTAACGCATCATATAATAAACATATTACCATTTAACCAGTAACTTGGCACTTGTCTAAGCGTCAACAAGAACACTTGTTAGCATACTTGAACATATTTCATATAAATTCAACATTGATAAACTTATTTTATCAACATATCGCACTTGAGTTTATTACTCATCTCAACTTACTTAATTTTCATGTATCAACATATCAAGATATTGATATATATACATATCATGACACATATCATTCTCTTGCTATTTCTTCATATACATATATCATCCAAAAACAACTCCTATTATTTTACCATTCGAAAAATGACTTACGGATATGAATACATCGTTTTCAGAAGCCCGAAGGCTGAACAGAAGCTCATGAGAGCTAAATAGGAAGTAAACACAAAAGTTCGCAACAAACGCTAAACCTCGGTTTACTTGGGTAATTTGCCGTCAATTCATCATTTACATTTTTCGTCAATTAATCATTTACATTCGTAGTGTCATAACCCAGTTATGGTCTTATCATCAGAATGTCATAGCCCAACTATGGTCTTATATATAAACATTGTTATGGTCCAACCATGGTCTTACGTTCATAGTGCCATAACCCAGTTATGGTCTTATCATCAAAATGCCATAGCCTAGCTATGGTCTTACATATAAACACTACCATGGTCCAACCATGATCTTACGTTCATAGTGTCATAACCCAGTTATGGTATTATTCGTCAATTCATCCTTTTCCATAGAACGATTGTACTCAGTCATGTGTTCCACTTGTTTTGAACATTTAATTCAATTTCATAATTTAACAATAATTTTGTTTCAATAATAGATATGAATAAATACATAATAAAATTCATCAATTTAATAAATAAACATTAAAGTTTAACCATAAAAACTTACCTGAATTGAATTGTAATAATTGTAGAAGTTTAGGGATTATTCCGCTATTTTTCCTTTTTCATGAGTATTTATGAAATCTTAATCTAAAATATAAAATTACTCATTCATTAGCATATATTTTAGTTCCAATTCATTTCACTAATTATACCCTTCAATGTTTTTCAAATTTACATAATTTCCTCAACTTTTACAATTTAGTCCCTTAACTAATTAATCTATCAAATCAACTAATTTTCCTCAATTAATAATTTATCCAAATATTCTAGGCTATCAAACAGCCCTTAATAAAATAAAAAATTTAATACCAAACCCTAATATTATAACCATTTTTACAATCCTAACATCAATATTTAACAAAATCACTTTATAATATCATCATACAACAAAATTAAAACTCTAAACCCACTTGATATTAATGATTTCTTTCAATATATTAATTTGGACAATAAAACAATTCATTTCATGCAATTTTGTCATTTTTTACATTTTTAAAAATTACCCTTAAAATTTTACTTTTATTCAATTTAGTCCCTGAGCCTAAAACATGCAAATTATCCATTTTTAATGAAAACCTATGCTAGTTTAATATTCATATATTTTCCTCCTCCTCTACATTCCACATCTTTAATGTATATAACATGCTTATATGTAATATTATCTATAATTCTACTATTTACTTATGTTCATATCAAAGATGTCCACTTGAGTCATAGTCAATAAATTATTTATATCTTGAGCTACAGAATTCTAAATTAAGATTCGATTGATATTTTTGAAACTAGACTCCAATATCTTTCTACCATAAAATTTTCAAAATTTATAGTTTAGCCAATAAGTACAGTAAAATCTTCAAATTTATCTTTGTTCTGCTATTTGATAGCTTTGACCTTTTCTTACTAAAAATTAATTATCTCTTAGTACGGGGTTTGGACAATATTTTGTTTGTTTCTCTTGAAAATAGACTTATCAAGAATTTAAACATATAAATTTAAACCCTTAATTATTTTTTTACTATTTTTGATGATTTTCCAAAGTCAAAACAGGGGAACTTGAAATCAATCTGACCCTGTCTCATAAAAATTCATATATCTCATAATTGAAATATTTTTGCTTACACTGTTTTGTCTATTAAAACTAGACTCAATAGGGTTTAATTTAATACTTTAATTAACCTTTAATTCTATTTCTACCATTTTTGGTGAATTTTCAAAGTCAGACTACTGCTGCTGTTCAAAACTATTTTAGTGTAAAATGTTGATAACCAAATTTATAACACCCTCCTTTCCTTTCTCTACAATATTTCTCATCACTTCCTCTTATTTCCCTTCACTAACATATCAAGAACATAGAACCTTATATAATAAAACTCTACTTTAACATCATTTTCATACTTTTTCAATAATATCAAACTCAAAAATATATTGAAATCTTGATGTTCTTACCTTGTCCTATTGATTTCAATCTTTAACTTGATTTTCTCTCTCCTCCAGCTTCTATTTCTTGAATCTAACTTGATATTCTAGCTCCCTATTGTCTCATTATTATTTTTCTCTCTTGGTAGCTATGGAAATTCTTTTGATTTCTAAGTGAAAATGGTGAATTTTTGGTAAAATGACCAAATTGTAAATAAAGGAAAATTTCTTTCTTCTCTTTTCTTCTCACGTGGATGAATGGAAAGGTGATGAAAATTCTTCATCTTTCTTTCTTCTTATACTAAATAAAATAATAATAAAATATATCATTAAAATATTAATAAAATAATATTTATCTAATTAAATAATTATAAAATATCATCAATATATCTCTAATATCATTATTGCCTTCTAGAGTTCTCTCTCTTTCTAACTGACCATTTTTCCATTTATGGTCTTTTAAAATTTCATCTTTGAGTCATCACTTAATTTGATAAAATTACAATTTAGTCCCTTAAAATTCTTCATCTATTCAATTTGGTCCTAATTCATCCATTTTCCTTAGTTTCTAGATCATTCCAGCCTTAAAATATTTTTAACAGCCCTTTTTTTGGGTCAAATCAGAACAGTGGTTTTGGGACCACAAATCTAAAGTTGAAATGCTTTTATTATTATTATTTTATTGTTTACAGCATGAATATATGATGGTGTGAATTTTTCGTAAAGAAATTTTACCGTTTAAATGCTTAATTCGGTGAAAATGACTAAATCGCATAAAACGTAAAAGTTGTGTTCTATAAGATAAATGTTTCAAATAGCTATAGAATATTAAAGTAAAGGTCCTTATGTGATAATTAGCCCAATTGTGAGTTAGTGGAGGATATTTGGTTTGGCATTTGTGTAAATATGAATTTATTTTAATGGCAAATTAGTAAAATGTTAAATAATGTTTAATTAAATAAAACAAAAAAAAACCATTTTTATGCTATCATCTTTCTCCATAGTCGAGTATCAAAAGAAAAAGATGAGTTTGGGAGCTTTGAGCATTCGGTTCATGCATGTTTCAATTGTAAGTCCATTTTGACTCGGTTTTTGATGATTTTTATGTTTTTGTGATCATTGCAACTAGTACTAGCTAGCTCGTGTCTTCAATTTCAAAACTGTTAAAGTATTTGAATATTTACATTGTTGAATGCATGAGCATTTTGTTAGTTGATGATGGAAAATAAATCATTGTTGTTAGATGTACAAGTTTTGTAAAGTGAATTTTGGTAAAAATGTCAATTTTGGATTAAATTGTGAAATATGAAAATTTAGTGGTTGAATTTTAAAATAGATGAAAAATATGGCTGATATGAATTTGTATTAAATTGAATGAATTGTGATTGTTTGTAACAAGGACTAAATTGTGATAAATGTGAAAGTCTAGGGGCTAAAGTGTAAATATGCCCAAATGTGTGTTGACTAAATTGAGAGATTATGTGATTAAATGAGTTGAATTTGTTATAATATAGATCAAGAAAAGAGGAACCCGAACTTAGATCGAGGCAAGAGCAAAGTACTCGACTAATCGACTAATTTTGTCGTTTTTACGTCCGAGGTAAGTTCATATGTAATATGTACTATTTTATCAATTTATTTTTTATGTTTTGGAATGAATTAAAATGTGGATGTGAGGCTATAATAGCATTCGGTGATGATTCAAAAGTATATGGCAGTAAGTATGCAAATTTAAGATAGCTTCGACTGAATAAATGGCACTAAGTGTGCGATACTGAGAGAGCTTCGATTTAATGTGATGGCACTAAGTGTGCGACATCGTTATAGCTTCGGCTAATCATATAGCACTAAGTGTGCAAGATCTTTAAGCATTGAAAGGTTCCGAGATGGTTTAACATATTGAGCGAAAAAGTGAGAATGTGATAAATAAATACAAGATAGTATAGATACGTACAAAACCTATGTGGTTGTTGATACTATGTGTATAAGGTTTGATGGAATATATATAAATGAGTAATGATCCTATGAAATGAAATGGAAAGTTTGTGTATTGATAAGCAAATTATCATGAAATGCTTATTGAATGTATTGTATATCCAATTGATAGATTAAGTTTAATTGTATACGAACTTACTAAGCTATAAAGCTTACTCTGTGTTTTCTGTGTGTGCCTTGTAGCGAAATCAAGCTAGCTCAGATCCGGGGACCGTCAGCGACTCAATCACACTATCAGATATTTTAGTTGGTACTTTTGAAGCTTTGTATATATGTTATATGGCATGTATAGACTAGTGTCAATTCGATACATTTTGGGATATGAAATTAGCCATGTGAGTTGACTTGTAAATGATGTATAGGCTAGTGTCAATAGGATACGTTTTGAGATATGAAATTAGCCATGTGAGTTGGCTTGTAAATGATGTATAGGCTAGTTTTATTATGGATAGTTTTAAATTGTATATAAGTAGCCATGCGAAATGGCTTAAAAATTAAATTAATGATGATGTATAATCGACCATGTAATTAGATCAATTTGGGAAGTATGTTATGGTATATTTTGTGTGATGGATGGTGGCAATTCAGTTTGTGTGATGACAAGGTAGTTGATAGATGTGTTTTTGATTTGTGGTACACGTTCCTATAAGTTATGAGGTGATTATGTCATTGCTTGTGAATTGGCCATTTTGGTATGTATAGTTAATGGTGAACGATGATCATGTTTTGTGAAATACTTGTGGTCATAAGGATGATTATAAAGTGTCTTGTTATTAGTATTATTTGGTCATGAGATGTTATAAAATTTGTGAGATTTAATGGTTATATTGGTAGGACTTTTGTGGCTAATTTGATAGTCAAATAGGTGAGAAATGAATTGGTTGTGTATATGTGATTTTGGCTTATGCTCGGTATATGAAATGTAATGATATATGCTTGAATATATTTTAAGTATTCGAATGACATGAATTTGATGGTACTAAGGTTCGAACATTGGATTTATGAAGCACATGTAATGTATTATTGATGTATGATAGTTTGGTTCGAAAATTTGATTAGGTAAATGGTAATGAAATGGTTGAATTTTGAAGCATGATTTGAAAATGTGATTTAATTAGTAAAGCATGTTTGTTTAAATTAGCTACGTGTTTTAATTTTGTGTTTTATTGATTTGGTTAAATATTGAAGTAAGGTTTGATTATGTGAAATGATTAGTAAATCATGATTGATTTTTGTTGGCTATGAGAATCTAATATGCGAATTTGGTTTATGTGAATAGAAGATTTGTAGCTAATTGAGTTTGGTAAATTTTGTAAAGAAGTGGATATAACTTTGTGCATGAAATGTAATAAATGATTGTGCTAAGCTATGTTTTGTTAGGTAATGCCTTGTAACCCTAATCCGATGACGGATACGGGTTAGGGGTGTCACAATATTTACACTATTGGTCCTTTAACTTTTTCATATTTACACTTTAACCCCTCAAATTTTAAGTATTTATTGTTGGGCAACAAAATTTTTCTCACTTTTACGATTTAATCATTTCTTGAATTAATATGTCATAATATACTTTCTTACTGTAATAATTTTCGAGGTATTACACAAGCACCAAAGACGACTTGTGACTCTTTAATTTGAGACATTCAATGCTTCGAAATGTGGTTGAGAGGACATTTTTTGTTCTAAAAAAATATTTTTCATGTTAACAATAATAGCTATTAAAAAAATCTAGTTTAGAAAACAATTTTCATTCACTGTGAAAATTTAAAATTTTGAAAGTCGAGTCGGTTTGTGTTATTTATAGTAATAAAGTGTTTTTTGAAAAATACCTGTGCTTTGTTCGAGACGGATCCAAAACGTTCTCGATTTTCAACCGAACAACCTTCTCTGCTATCCTCGTACCCCAAATTATGTCTAGTGTGGGCTCGAACAACAAAAACCAAACATAGAATCAAACACAATTTATTACTTTCAGTAGGAAAATAATTCTCTTAATAGAAACCGGTAGAAATTGTTATTCCCAAAAAATAGAATTTGTTCTTATAAAATAAATTATCACTCATTTTTGGCAGAATAACATTATATGAAACTTCTATATAAAAATTTGTATTAATAGCTCTACCAGTATATCTATTTATAGGGAGATAGGAGAATCATGGTTGAATAAGTATAACACATATAATATTCATTTTATAGAAAACACTCTCCTAGTCTAATTGAGAGAGGGGTGGGCGGCATATCCTAGTAAATATTACCAGGGTTGCTGCCCCTTCATATTCGTGAGGAGTAGTATTGGGTATCTTATGTATTGGGTTCAATTAAATGTGTTTCATTGACTTTTGATCTCGTATTTTATAATTTAATTCAAAATAAATATTATTTATTTGATTAGTTTAATTAATCAAATTAACTAAATTAATTTTCTAATTAAATGGTTTTCTTAACCGTAAAAAAATATATGAGGAAATATATTTAATTTTTATATTCAATAGATTCATAATGACTAATTAGTTTAATTTAATTAATTTAATTATAATTAATTAAATAATATTCGAAACTTTTAAATTAATTCTCAAATTACATCTATACTCAGTGAGAGAACACATTCAATTGTGGATGCTACCCATTTCTCTAGTTTCATCATTTCCATTCATTTCTGTTCATTTGATTCTACATGCAATTCATTTATGGCTTCAACGAACTAGCGAAGGGACCAATTATACATATATAATTAGAGCTCAAATGATTTATTATTAAGTTCCAGCTTTTTTTACTATTAATTATAAACTCATCTATTCGTTAAGTCATTCCACTATAGTATCGTGAGTAAGCTCTCCCTATTTACATGCATTATGAAAGCTACTGAACAAGTACTCGTCCAATGATTTTGTCATAAGTGTGTTACCATCATAGGATATCCTTAATCTTTTGGGGATAAATTCATTCTCACAATATGATCTTATTTTATCTCTTGATTCCAATGATCTTATTTTTTTATGGTTAATTAGTTTGAATTGAATTAATTGATAAATTTATTAGTTATTTATAATAATTGGATGTATTAAAATTTAAAAAATTTTATAATAGAGAAATAATATGGGATCTTATATTTGTTTTTGCTTAAGCACGTGAGAAATAACGGACATATCTCCCCCATCATTTCTTTGTTGGCCACACTCCATTAGCTGTGAGATGCTTTGTTTCTCAACTAAAAACCCCGCCCTTCTCATGTTTGTCTTGTTAGCTGTTGTCACGTGCCTTGCCCGTTTTCTCTTGTAGCCTGAGTAGAATGCAATTGGATTAATTAAAACTATTAGCTGCACCTGCACACAAGCAAAGCCGGCACTTTGTCCGTGGAAGCAGTGAAGTCTTATATGGGGACCATTATTGGCAAATTAAAAACTTTAAAGATTTTTCTAAAATAACTGAAAATGAATTTAATAGAAGAAATACTATCAAGGATTCTTTTACGATATTCGCAATTATAGAATGCCCAGATCGCGTATTAAGCGGAGCCGGTCTCTGCAAATTCTGTTCTTGACAACTGTATTTACTACTACTAATAATAAAGAAAATTGGAGATTCTAAATCTAACCTAGATCAGATGTATATTAATAATAGTTAATTAATGTATAATACTGACTTTTCCTTTGGATGGCCAAGCCCAACATGTAATTTTATTCATTATTTTTATTTGTTGCCAAGGGTAAAACAGTAACTTACAGACAATTAGTACATTGTACATCCGACTACTTCTGTCTTTTTTTAGCTCTTTTGTTTTTTGTTAGACCAACTAAGAGTCTGGACTTATGTTGGAAAATCTGTCACCACGCGCTTAGCGCGTCTACATTAGCGCCATATACGCTTCGCGCATGTCGAACAAAATTCTCTTTAATTTCAAGAGGGTGTGTTGTTCTACCGTCACTCACCAAACTTATCTCTCTCTCTCTCTCTCTCTCTCTCTCTCTCTCTCATGGATTCTCTTTCTCTCTTCTGTACCGGGGCTCTTTTAGCCGGCGGTCTGTACTGGTTCGTTTGCGTTTTAGGCCCCGCAGAGCAGAAGGGCAAGCGAGCTGTCGATCTCTCCGGCGGTTCCATTTCCGCTGAAAAGGTTCGAGACAACTACAAGCAGTATTGGTCTTTCTTCCGCCGCCCAAAGGAGATCGAAACCGCCGAGAAAGTCCCGGACTTCGTCGACACTTTTTACAATCTAGTCACCGATATATACGAATGGGGCTGGGGTCAATCCTTTCATTTCTCTCCTTCCATCCCCGGGAAATCTCACCGTGACGCGACGCGTCTCCACGAAGAGATGGCCGTCGATCTCATCGACGTCAAACCCGGAGACCGAATCCTCGACGTAGGATGCGGGGTAGGCGGACCTATGCGTGCCATTGCGGCTCACTCGCGTGCTAAAGTCGTGGGCATCACGATCAACGATTACCAAGTGAACCGCGCCCGGATGCACAACAAGAAAGCCGGGCTAGATTCTCTTTGCGAAGTTGTTTGCGGGAACTTCCTGGAGATGCCGTTTCAAGACAACAGCTTCGACGGCGCCTACTCCATCGAAGCAACATGCCACGCGCCGAAACTGGAAGATGTCTACGCCGAGGTTTTCCGGGTATTGAAACCCGGATCTCTCTACGTGTCTTACGAGTGGGTCACAACTGAAAAGTACCGAGCAGATAACCCCGAGCACGTGGAGGTTATTCAAGGTATCGAAAGAGGCGATGCTTTGCCTGGCCTCAGGAGCTACTCCGATATTGCCGAGGCTGCAAAAAAGGTAGGATTTGAGATTGTGAAGGAGAAGGATCTGGCCAAGCCACCGTCTCTCCCCTGGTGGACTAGGCTTAAGATGGGTAGAATCGCCTACTGGAGGAACCACATTCTCGTCATTGTGCTGGCTGCCATAGGCATAGCTCCTAAAGGAACCGTTGATGTTCACGATATGTTGTTCAAGACCGCTGATTATTTGACCAGAGGTGGGGATTCTGGAATTTTTTCCCCCATGCACATGATTCTCCTCAGAAAACCCAAGGAGGCTCCTTCAAAATCCTAGACAATTTCTGGAGGTAACACCATGTTGCAGCATTAATTGTGTTCCACCTCTTGTTACTTTACCCTTCTTAATATTTTTTTTCCTTAAATTTAATTTCCAAAGTTTCTTCTTTCCCCCCCCTACTTTAATCAATCATCATGTACCTCCTTTTTTGTTTGATTTAAGTTCGAAGTTGTTGATTTTGGGTTTTAATTTTTGTATTGTTGGTGATAAACTGATAAAAGGAAAGGAACGAAAGTTTTTGTTCTTTTTTTTTTTCAATTGAGAGTGAAGAATCTTTGTTGAATTCGAGTGATTGTGTGTGATGGTGAGGTGTTCAAAACAGCATTTCCAAGCTGTCTACGATGGTGAAACGACATAGAAAACAAAAGAATCTTTTTTTTTTTTGGTTTGCCTTTTTAGATCTGAATTCAGACATTATAATCACTTATCTAAAAAAGTCCCTAAATTGGGAAAAAAAAAGGTAATTTTTTGTTTAATTCGTTAGAATAGAGATTAGAGTTCAGACGAAGGGAAAAAAAGGAAGTGATTTTGAAAAGTGAAATAAAGGTGTGAAGGGCACATGGAAGGGTTAGGAAGTGTTGCAAAATAGGTTAGGTGGCGACCACTGGCATTGGCAAAATCTTGTAAGGCATAGATCTTCCCGCCTCAAATCTGGACTGGCTTGTGTTTTGTCACATTTTAATGGTGTTTGATTGGCTACATACATATGACATAAGAGGACGCATGGGGGGCCACAATTATATGGGATCTTTCAACATTTTCTCACCTCTCAATTTTAATAATACTACACTTTGAGTATTTGAATTTAGCTAGAATGGTTAAATTTTTCTAATAAAAATGGGATCTCGATCTCCAGTATTATTATATTTGTTTTTAGTGGTGATTCTTAAAGTGGTACTAATATTTTGTATAATTTCATATTTGTTGGTTATTCCACCTCTAATATTTAATAAAGTACTATATAGTTTAATTTAAATTAGTATAAAAATTTTATACCCTCGGTGCTAAAAACCTCAGTCACTAAAGACTTGGGGCCACTCGGTGCGCATTACCAACGGCTACAATTATTATACCCTCTTTTTCTGTGTGTTAATATTGATCAAAAAGTCTGGAAAGATGGGAGATTGTGGATGGGGTTCGATGCCCTTTAAAGTAAGATTTCAGAATAGGTCTTATGGATTACGAAATTACTTATAAACTGGTCCCATTTCAATTTTAATTAATATCTAATGTGATTATCGTACATATGAAAGAAAAGTACTTTGTGACTTCAGGCCTGGTTGACTGTACGAAAGAAAAGTACTTTGTGACTTCAGGCCTGGTTGACTGTATTTCATCCCCTTTGGATCAACCAAGCCCGATTGCACAACTGCATTGTGCCTCAACATTTACCCTGCCTACTTATATCACCTACGTTATGTACATTATTAAAATTAAAAAAAATACAATTACGAGTAAAATGAAATTTTAAATACGTAAATATATTATATTAAGAATACTAAATGCATGACAATTGTTTATCATAAATATATAATCAATCTTAAGTTAGTGTCAAGTTAACTAAAATAAAAATGCTAAAGTATCCTCAAATAATATAACTTATTGTAAAAGGCTTAAATAACAGTATAAATATATATAACTGATGAAAATGATAAATTGTGAATATTAAAATTTAAGCGTATGAAAAATATTAAAATGTAGCTTTAGTTGAGTGTTAAATTTAATATTTGATTAATATACTATTTGGTGTGGGTTCAATTCTCACTATATGAGCTTTTTTTTATTATTGACCCAAATAAATTGATTATTTATGAAAATGACTCAGATGCAAAATCTTGTACAAAAATAGTATGTTTCCATCATCCCCTAATGATTGCCTTTGGTGTCGCATCGGTATGTATTTTTAAAAAATACAATTAAAAAGTACGGGTATTTCGGGATTAAAAAATAATAATATTTTAATAGGTGTTAGCATTCTCATCTAGCACCGTTTCAAATTTTAAAAACCTTGGTTTATTGCTTTTTTGGAGTTCACATTCTCTTTGCCAACACCAATGTGGTTCTTGAATTTTTTTTTTGTTCGTGTGCTCTGGTTGCTGGACCGGTGAAAAGAATAGAAGAAGCTAAGGATTTGAAGACAAAATCTTTTAATTAAATTGCGATGCATCAATTAAATTGCATGGGTAATTACAAAAAAATAACAACATTATTTATGGTGTATCAATTAAATTGCATGAATAATTACAATAAAAATTAATTAATGAAAAATATTTTAATTAATGCAAAATTGTGGCGCATCAATTAAATTGCATGGTAATTACAATAAAATGATAATAGAAATTTAAAAATTAGCAATAATTGTGGTGCATTAATTAAATTGTATATAATTACAATAAAAATTAATTAACAAAAAATCTTTTAATTAATACAAATTTGTGGCGCGTACGTTTATTTAATTAATGCAAGACTGCATTAAGGTACTATTTTTTAAAAAAACTCTTCAATTCCTCGTATTGAAGCAAAATTTTGTACGTTTATTTGATTAATGTAAAATCTTTTAATTACATCAATTAATTTCATTAATTAAACTGTTGGAAAGGGGATTGAAAAGTTTAAAAAGTTTGCATTAATCACATTGCATGAAAACCATTAATGGAACTAATAATTTCTTTTTTATGTTTAAATGGTTTATTGCATGGAAATCATGTTCAACTTTTTGCCATTTAAATGATTTTTCTATATTAAAAATCATATACAGCTTTTTATTGCACAAATTAATAGTTTTTTAACATTTAAATGGTTTAATTGCAGTGTTTTTATACATATTATAAATCAATACAGGAAAAAGATGTACCAACACTTGAACACCAGAAAATATATTGCAAGGCACATTGCAGAAGTTGATCAACGACTTGATTCGAATTTAATTATGTTGTTTATACTATGATTTTGATCTCTGTCTTTTGACACGCTCTTTCTTCTGTCTTTTGACACGCTCTTTTTTGGGTATTCTGGTTGTCTCTTTTGGTTTTGTTTTCTTAATGGAAGGTTCAATGGCGGGGCTTTCTTTGGATGATGAAGAAGATGAAATATTCATTTGGAGAGGGAGGCAACAAATCAAGAGATCTCCTATGTGAATTGTTTAGTGGGAGTTTTTCTTACTTCTAGTGTTGTTCACTTCCAAGCAATGCGATCGACGCTAGCAAGTGTTTGGCATCCAATAGGAGGTGTTTCAGTCTCTGACCTGGGAAAGGAAAGATATTTATTTCGATTTTATTATGAAGTGGATGTGGAGA
Organism: Gossypium hirsutum; assembly: GCF_007990345.1. Lineage (NCBI taxonomy): Eukaryota > Viridiplantae > Streptophyta > Magnoliopsida > Malvales > Malvaceae > Gossypium > Gossypium hirsutum. Next base: position 24,831,177 of record NC_053441.1, read on the forward strand.
GGGTAATAAAGAACGGGCCATGGAATTTCAATTCTCATCTTCTGATTCTCCATCGATTGCAACAGGGCGAGGATCTTTTAAGTGTTCAGTTGCATTGGGTGGATTTTTGGATACTAATACATGATCTCCCTCTTGGCTTTATGGCAGACGCTGTGGCGCACCAACTGGGAAACTTCATAGGGGAGTTCATTGAGTATGATTTTGCCGCTGTTCAGTTGGGGTATAAACGCATTATGAGAGTCAGGGTGAAAGTGGATGTTCGGAAGCCTCTCAAAAGAAAAAAGAGAATAGCGCTTAAAAACGGTGAATCTGTTTATGTACGATTTGAATATGAAAAGCTGACTTTATTTTATTTTTTATGTGGAAAATTAGGACATGGAGAGAGTTTTTATCCCTTAAGAGTTATTCAGCTGCAGTCAGTTGATGTTTTTAAGTGGGATATCTCTTTACGAGCCCAATCACGAAGGAACCAGTCATGGAAGAGTAAATGGCTTGTGGAAGACGAAAGAGAGAAACAGGCTAATTTTGACAATACAGGATCAATGGGGGAAAGATGGAAGGTAGGGATTCTGACACCAAATATGGGATTTAAAGGCGATAATGAGGGGTTTAGTCAAAAAGATTTTGTTTCTGTTTCTGTGCAAGAAAAAGGAAAGGCCGTTGTTAATACAGGCCCAAAGGCTGTTGTTAATACCGGCCCAGTAAAAATCAGGGTTATGACCCAAAGTAATGATGAATTCGATGTGGAGATGGTAGCGCATGAAGAAGCTAATAGTCCAATAATGTACAGTGATAGACTCAAAAGACCTAGAATTCACCCTATTGTTTCACGAGTTTCTGATTATGATTCGAATGAAACTATCGTTACTTCTTTGCAAGTACATGATAATTCAAGATCGGCAGGCCTTACTGAACAGGCCAGTCGGGAGCGATGAATCTCCTAAGCTGAAATGTTCGGGGTTTGGGGAGACCTCGAACTGTCAATCGTCTTCAGCATAAGCTGAGAGATATAAGTCTCACGGTGGTATTTTTAATTGAGACAAAACTTCAAGGCTGTCAAATGGGGAAAGTCAGGCGTAAGTGCGGTATTCTTAATGGAATTGATATCGATTCAAATGGTAGAAGTGGGGGTTTATCGTTAGGTTGGAATAATGATTGCAAAGTCTCTCTTCGCTCTTTCTCGAATAGGCATATTGATGTTATGATTGATGAGGATTCAGAGGGGAGAACTTGGAGATGTACGGGGTTTTATGGAGCACCAGAGGAGAATTTACGAGAAGTATCTTAGAATTTGCTACGTACTCTGAATGATTCCCCACAGATTCCTTGGGTTGTTATTGGAGATTTCAATGAAATTGCGTATTCAACTGAGAAGAAAGGAGGGCTGCCAAGGAGGGAAAGACAAATGTGTAGATTTGGAGAAGTGATGGATGACTGTTCTTTAACCGATATTGGTTTCAGTGGTCAATGGTTTACTTGGGAAAAAGGGCGTTTGAGAGCTAATGATATCCGGGAACGCCTTGATAAAGGTATTACGAATCATCCTTGGTGGGATTTATTTCTCAATTTTAAACTAAGTCATCTGACTCATGCTTTTTCAGACCATTGCCCTCTGCTGCTTAATTCAAATTTTGAGACTCAACATTCAAAGCAGTGGCAGTTTAGATTTGAAGCTTCGTGGTTGTTGGAGGACTCGTGTGAAGAGGAGGTGAAAAGAATATAGGCCAAGAGTGTGGGGACGGTCCCAAATAAGATAAAGGCTATGGGGATGGGCCTTGAGGAATGGTTTAGGGGAATTAAAAAGAAGAAATTGATCACGAAGAAAGAGTTGGAAAAACAGTTGCTTCAACTTAATGACGAAGTCCCTACGGACGAGATTCTAGGGGATATTGTGGAGACAAAGCTGCATATTAATATGGAGGCGGACAAAGAGGAGCTTTATTGGGAACAGAGAGCTTAAGTGAATTGGCTAAAAAATGGGGATAGGAATACTCGTTTTTTTCATCAATCAGCAATGGATCGGTGTAGGAGAAATAAGGTGGAAGAATTAGTGGATGGCGAGGGTAATAGTTATGCGAACAATGATGCTTTATTACGGCTGGCCACTGATTATTTTACTTCTTTATTTACAGCGAAAAGCTTTGGAGATCCAAGCTCAATTTTGGAAGGTGTTGAGCCATGTATTTCTCAACAGATGAACGAAGACCTTGAGAAGGGGTTTACATACGAAGAGGTGTGTTCAGCTCTTAAAGCCATGAGCCCGTTAAAAGCTTCTGGCGAAGATGGGATAGGGGCAATTTTCTACCAAAGGTTTTGGCATATTGTGGGAAAAGATGTAGCTAATTTCTGTATTGAGATGATGCAAAGGGTGCATAATATGGCTGAAATTAACAATACAATAATTGTTTTAATTTCCAAGGTTAGTTCTCCTCGGTGCATGACTCAATTTAGACCTATTAGTCTTTGTAATATTTTATATAAAATTATTTTAAAGATGCTGGTGAATAGATTTCAAAAGATATTCCATGTATGTATTGATGAAGCACAGAGTGCTTTTATACCGGGAAGACTCATTACAGATAATATCATAACTGCATATGAAGCTTTACATTCTATGAAGAGAAAACGTGGGAGGAAAGGGTCATTTGCGTTAAAACTAGATATGAGTAAAGCTTATGACCGGGTTGAATAGAATTTTGTGCATGTTATGGTTCGAAGGATGGGGTTTTCAGATAGGTTGATTGAGAAAGTTATGGTTTGTGTGACATCGGTCTCGTATTCTGTGGTTATGAATGGGAAGGTGGGTGAGTTATTTTTCCCGTCACAAGGCCTTCGCCAAGGGGATCCTATCAATCCTTATTTATTCCTTATATGTGGTGAAGGATTGTCGACTCTTCTTAGAAGGGCTGTGTCAAGGGGAGCTCTTAATGGCTTTCGGGTTAGTAGGCAAGCCCCACGAATCACCCATTTGCTTTTTGCAGATGATAGCCTTATCTTCGGAGATGCGTCTGTTAATAGAGCAATGGTGATCAAAGAAATTTTAGAGGCCTATGCTATGTGTTCTGGTCAGGAAGTCAATCTTGACAAGTCAGGGTTATTTTTCAGTTCCAATGTTGACAAGTTTAACAGAGAGGAGGTTTGTAAGGTTCTGGGGGTTAATAGGAATCTAAACCTGGAGAATTACCTTTGTCTCCCATCAATGGTGGGGCGTAACAAACAGAGGGCTTTTAAGGAACTTAAAGAAAAGCTAATAAAAAGAGTTTTTAGTTGGAGTTCGAGATTACTTTCCATAGGGGGAGGGAGGTTCTTATCAGAGCTGTACTCCAGGCTATTCCACTTTATGCTATGAATTGTTTTCTGTTACCGTCAGCAGTTTGTAGGGATTTAGAAGCGGTCATGGCTTGATTCTGGTGGCAAAAGAAAGCAGGGAAAAAAGGGCTTCATTTGTGTTCGTGGAAGAAGCTGATGGTACCAAAAGAGGAGGGCGGGATGGGCTTTCAAGATTTGGCCAAAATTAATATTGCACTTCTTTCTAAACAGGGTTGGCAGCTTATGGAAAATTTGAGTTCCTTACTTGCGCATCTACTCAAAGCAAAGTATTATAGGGGATCAGATTTTTTGGAAGCCTCTTTAGGAGTGAATCTGTCATTTGTTTGGAGAAGTATATGGTGTGCTAAAGGCCTGTTAGGGTCTGGTTTGAAGTGGAGAATTGGGTCTGGAACATCGGTGTCAATATGGAAAGATTATTGGTTGCCGGGAAAAGCTCAACGTTCTATTTCTACTGATAGGGTAGCTAGTTTGGATTGGGTGGCTGAGTTAATTCTGAAGGAACCTAATCGTTGGAACATGGATCTTATTTACTCAACTTTTTCAGTGGAAGAAGCTGACCAGATTATGAGTCTACCTATTCCCACTACTGATCAATCAGATAAAGTAGTTTGGTTTAGCGAAAATTCGGGTATCTATTCTGTAAAGAATGCATATAAAATGCTACTGGATAACTCTAATGTGAGCATCAACGAGCAAAAAATGTTCAAACAGATATGGAGTTTAGAGTGTTCTTCAAAAATTCGCATCTTAATCTGGAAATTTGTCCAAAATTATGTGCCTACTTTTCAAAACTTACATTATAGGAGATTGTCTTCTAATAACTGTTGTCCGCGTTGTGGTCAGGGGTGTGAATCTTCTACTCATGCTGTTCGGGACTGCTTGTTTGTTGCACAAGTTTGGTCCAAGTTAGACGTCTAATGGCCGAGTTCAATGGTAAATTTTAATGAGTGGTTGAGTTGGTTGTTGGAGAATTTTGAAAAGAACAAGAAAGGTGTAATTGCTGTTACTATCTGGGCGATTTGGTTCTCTCGAAATAAATTTGTACATGAAAGAAAGGTGCAAAGTTTGGAGGAAATTGTTACCTTCATTAGGAGTTTTGGGTTGGAATATCGTAATAGTGTTGAGAATTTGAAGCATCCCCAACCGAGATCCATGGTAAAATGGTCGCCTCCTGTTAAAAATTAAAGTTGATGCGGGATTGTCGATTGCTAAAAAAGAGCAGTAATAGGCTTCATTATTGGAAATGATGAGGGATTTATAATGGGGTCGGGATTTCAAAGACATAATTTAGTTCATTCGGTGGTAATTGCTGAAGCGCTTGCTGTCCTTCATGGGATCCAATTTGCCCTGGATATGGGTTTTTCAAAGGTTATTCTTGAGAGTGATTCGAGACTGGTGGTAAATAATATTCAAAAATCAAGAGAGGATTACTCGGAGTCTAGACCATTTACCTGGGACACGAAGAACCTGGCAAGGAAGTTCCAATGTTGTCGATTCTAGTTCATTGCGAGAGAGGGGAATGGAGCAGAGCATGCATTGGTTGTTGAGGGTGTGCGAGCAGAAGGGGATTCATTCTGGGTGGAAGATGCGCCTTTGAAAGCTTTGAAAGTGGCAGATTCTGATCGCCGGAGTGGGCGACCTCCATAACCCATTTTTTATTTCAACGATGGAGTTGAGAAATACTGATATAGGATGGTCATTCTCAACTGCTTTCTTTTCCGATTGTTATCGGATTTGGAAGATTTTTACCGTTTATTTTACTGGGGTTTTGTTGATTCACACAGCGCCTGAAGATTTGGTGGATGGAGAAGACGATGTTTTGTTGATTTCTTTTTTTAATTATTTTCTTTTTTACTGTTTTGTTTTTTCCCAATTTGTTTTTGTTTTGTTTTTCTTTGGTTTGTTAGTTGCTGGTGGACTTCTCCTGTTTGCTGTTCAGGCCGAATTGCCATAAACGAATTTCTTTTCTTTTCAAAAAAAAAGGTTTAATTGTATGAAAACTTTTTAAACTTTCTATGATTTTTTTAAGGTTTAAATGGTTTAAATGTATAAATTAATGGAATTTAATTATAATAAAAGTTTCATTTCAAACTTTTCAATTCCTTAAAACTTTTAATTTTCATATACAACTTTTTTTAGGGAATAAAAATATCTAAGTAAAGCACATTGAAACCATAAAATTGAAAGTCAAATTTATCAACTCGATTTCTTTTTCTTTTCGAGAATAATTATTTTACTATCTCTTTTTGTTTCTGATTTGTCCTTTCGTGTGACCATGTTGGGTTCTTATTTATTTTACAATTAATTAATTTTGTTACTGTTATCATTAATTGTTATATTTATCATGTATATAATGTTGTTGCTCACGCATTTGCCTTGCCTTCTTCTCTTCTTTTTATTTTTCCTTATCTTCCTCTTTTCCTCTCTTCTTTTCACTGGTCTCGGCAACTAGGGCAAGCTGAAAATTTTTTTTCAAAAACCACACTAGTGCTGTCAAAGAGAATGTCGGCACAAAAAAAAACAAAAAATTAATTTCTAAAAAAAATTGAACTGGTGTCGGTAACGTGAACGTCAGCACCAAAAAAAGTAAAAAATCATTTTTTTTAATTTTAACCAATGTCGACAACGAGAATGTCAGAACTATTAAAATATTATTTTTTATTTTTTTAATCTATAAATACTTGTCTTTTTTAAGTGTATTTGAAAAAAATACATACTGATGCTGGCGAACATTGTGCCGACACAAAAAAATCATTTTTTATAGACCAAACAATTATTAGAGGATGATGGAGGGTGGTGCCGGCAATGAGATGGTCGACACCAACATGCAATATAGAAAACATGACATTTTCGTAAAAGATTTTGTACCTGAGTCATTTTCGTAAATAATCAAAATATTTGAGTCAGTTATGAAAAAAAACTCACAATATGCTTATTTTTATTGGGTTTTATTAAAATAAAAAAGGCTAAAGTAACATTAAATAATATAACTTATTTTAATTATGGAAAGATATTTTCGTAATTTCCCTAATCGAGTTGGTGTCCTATTGACTTTTGACACCAAGTTAGTCAAAGATTTAAATAATAGCATAGATATTAAAAAATTCCAATTTTTATTTTATAAATTCTAAATAAGTTTAACTAATTTCTTTTCAAATGGAATAAGTGAATAATTTCCAAATATATAGTGTAAGGCCCAATTTTGGCCTGGGCCTAAGACCAAAAATAAACAAAAAGAGTCCATTTACAATAAAATTTAACCCAAAATACCCTAGCCCAATTTTACATAACCCTAATGGCCCGAATGGCCCAAAACTTAAAATGTTTCAGAAAACCCTAGCCTCCAGAGTACCCTAGGGCGCCGCAGCCTTTGCTGCACCAAAACGGCCAGGGTTATCCCTCCAACGCTCATTGAATTTGCCAAAACTTGCAAACAGGGTAAAAATGAGACAGACACAGAAGCAAGACAATAGAAAATAGTAATGAAACCAGCTATAAGAGCCGAATGAAATGTAATGAAAAGAGGGAGGATTGAATAAAAAGAAAAAGGTTCAAACAGATTCAAAAAAAAGATGTGCTTTGCTTATTTTTTTTCTTTTTTTATTTTGAAATAAATAAATAGTATAAAAAATGAATAAAGGGGCGAACTTTATTACCTTGGAAGCCGTAGTCAGAGGTTTTCTCTGGCCTTGAGGGCGGTTGAGCCAGTGGGTTCACCAAAAGCCCCATCGGCGGCAGTGGGAAGTCAGAAAGTCCCTAACTTTTTCTTTTTTCTTCATTGTTTTTGAATTCGGAGAGTCTTTGGACTTTTTTAACCCCAAATCGAGGATTTACTCAGAAAAATGAGCAAAAATGTGTATTTTTTCCGGCCACCGCGCATGGCGGCACCGTCACCGACGACCGGAGGGAGGGGAGCTTGAGAGAGTTTTTAGTGTTTTCTTTAAGGAATGGATGAAGAATGAATTTTTTTTTAAAAAAAAATTAACTTAAATAGGCCCATGAAACGGCGTCATTTTGGGCTTGAGCACCAATAACCAAAACGGTGTCGTTTTGCCCTTTAACCCGCGCACTAACCCAACCCACAAGAGGATCCGCGTGTTTTCTTAAAAAGGGTTATTTGCGTGCGCGGTCCCTTAGCTTTTGCAACGCGTTGCAATTTGACCCTTTTTCTTTCTTTTCTTTTCTTTTATTTTAAATTAGCCGCATAATTTTATTTTTATTTCATTTTAGTCTCGCGCAAAGTGTTGCGTTTTGGAGGGCGGGATATTTACTATTTTGGTCCCCCTCCTTTCGCGTGTGTCACAATTTAATCCTTTTCTTTGTTTTCATTTTCGATTTCAGCCCTAAGGTTTTGTTTAGTTTCAACTTAGTCCTCTGTTTGGTATTTTAGTTATTTATTATTAAATTGATCATTTTAATATTATTATTACTATTATATTACACCATTAATCTTGTATTATTATTATTTACTTATTTATACCTTTTAAACTTCAAATTCTGTTATATATACATGCATACATATATACATATTTATACTCTTGTATTTTTATAATTTTGTTCACGTTCCTTTTAATTATTTATTCACGTTCTCATCATTATTTTAAAAGAATGTTTTAACTTTACTTGCTTATTATACTTGTTATTTTGCATGTTATTAATTTGACCTTTTTATTTGTTCATTTTGGTTATTGCTCGTAATATTTTTACTTACATTATCATAATTGTTATTCCGTCATATATAATTTTTACCCAAATTCGTAAAAAGAGAAAATTTTGAAAATAAATGCATACTCGGTATTTGGGATCTTCGAGAGGATTGAGCCCTAACGTATTGGGTTCCAAATTTCTTTGTTGAATCTAAATAATCGAGAATACTCTTTAATCAAAAACATAAATAAAAAGTTCATTATCGGGGATTCGATACGTTGTGTCCTAACGCATTAGATATGACATGTTGTTTTCTCGAGATGAGGATTTTTCTAAAAAATAACAAAGGCAATATTCAATGTTTAGAATTTTGAAAAATTGTGCCCTAACATATTGGGCTGCGATTTCTTCATCTGACTTCAACAATTGAATATCCTTTTAAATTTTATTGCACGAGTTTTTCTGGACAAGCTCATTTTTGAGGAGGTGAAATATCGTGCCCTAACTCATTGGGTGTGACATTTTCTCTCTCCGAAATGAAAGGGTCTTAACGGGTAATTTGATTTATACAAGTTTTTTTAATAAAGAATCGTATTTTAAATCTCTTTAAAGTTTTCAATTTTCGACACTAAGACATTAAGTAATCAACTAGGTACCAATTTTGGGCGTATCGAGGGTGCTAATCCTTCCTCGTGCGTAACCGACTCCTGAACCCATCTTTCTGAATTTCGTGGACCAAAATCATTGTTTTAATAAAATTAAATTGTTTATAAAAAAACAACCACTTTTTAAGGTGACCAGATCACACCTTATCAAAAAGGATTGGTGGCGACTCCTGTATTCGTTTTCTTTTTCAAAATCCAAGTCGACCCCCGTTTTATCAAAAAATGGTGTCAACCTATAATATATTTTTTCTAATAAATTTTAAAGAAGATTATGTATTTTTTAGTCAAATTTTCGTGTGAATTTATTTTTCGTACTTTAATTTGATCAAATTTAGTTTCTATATTTTTTTTAAAATTTAAAATTTTAGTCTTGATCCAAATGGTGGCAATTAAATCCATTCGGTTAAAAATTTCCATTAGTCATGTATTACGTGTACAGTTGTAAAATTAATCTATGTTCTCCAATCGGATCACTCTTAGTCCCTATACTCTTTAATTTTAAAATTTCAGTATTGACAAAAATGTCAGTTATTAAATCCCTTAATTGGATTTTTGTGAGTAATATGTGAAAGTAAGATGTTATTATAACATTACACATGTGATGATATGTTTGTTGCATAGAATTTTAAAAACAACACAATTTAATTAATTTAACTTTATTATTTGGTTCTACTTTGAAATTTCAAAATTCAAAAAATAATTAAATTAAAGTACAAAAACTAAATTCACAATTTACATAATACACGAACTAATAGCAGCATTTAACATATTCTTTTTAAATAAAATTAGTGAATGTTTTCTGAATATATCGTGTATATATATTTTCTAATAACTTATGTGTACTTAACCCTAAACTAAAATAAAAGGTTTTCACTTTTAATATATGGTATATTTTTGGCTTAATTCACTATTTAAACCTTAAATTTTTTTTCTTTTAATATCTATTTTTTTGTCCCAATTTGGCATCTAAAGTGTAACAGTTCATTTTTCAGTGGTACCGGAGACGGCGATTTCAAAATCTCGTTTATTGATAATCAAGTTCGTAAATATTATTATTTAATATTTATAAGTTTATTATAGTAATATATAAAATTGCGATCTAGTAATTTTGGTGATCGAATAGTTAGTTAAGGTATAATAATTAAATCGTAAAAATGATAAAATTTAATCACTAATAATTTTTATTTACTAGAAGGTATAAATAGTAAATAATTAAGGGTTCAAAGTGACAATTAGCCACTTTTGGAAGATGGTGGACGGTTAGTGGATTAGGAAGCCTATGTTTCATTATAATTTTATAATGAATAATATTAAAAAAGCAGTAATCAAAATAAAAGTAATAGAAACAATGTGGAAGGAAAGAGAAATTTCATCATCTCTTCTTCTCCACCACCGTTTTCTCCATTGCTAAACAAAAGGAAGTTCGGCCAAGCTTAGAAATTTTTCACCCATTTTTCGTAAATTTTATGTCGTTGAAATCGTTATAGTTTGAGTTAGTTAAACAGTGTTTTATTTTCCGAAACTATTAAAGTTTTAAAATATGGTCATTAATGAGTTTTGAAGTTTTTGGTATTAAGATATTAGTTTATAAGCTTAAAAATGAAAAAGGGACTAAATTGTAAAATTAAATGTTAGTTTTTGAGTATATGGATTAAAATAAAAATATTGTAAAAATTGCATGAGATTTTGATAGAGATTGATATTATAGGATTGTAGAAGGGTATAATTGAAATCAGATTGAAAAACGAAGTTCAGTTGTGAAAGTTTTAAGGATTAGTTTGAATAAAATACAAAACTTTAAGGGTTTTATAAAAATGAAAGAAAATAGGTCCATGCATATCATATTATGTTATTAAATTGCTAGAATTGATAATTTGAATTAAAATTATTATATAGATTAATAATTAAATCAATCGAAACGTAAAAAAGAAAAAAATTATGGAATAGTCTTTGGAGTCGTATTTGTTGCTATTTTGTTTAGGTCAGTTCGTATGAGATTTACTTTGTTAATATATGGTTATTATTGTGTTAATTGTTTACTTGTGAGTTGAGTGTTGTAAAATGATAATTGTTCGTATTGAAATGATTAAATTGCAAAGTGTTGGTATGGATATGCTAGAGTGTTGGAATTCATTGTTGGTACAATAGTGATTGTGAAGTGTAATCATTAGGATGTGTTTGAAATATAATGTTGTGATTGCAACTAGTATATGGAAGCTTTTATACGACATAGTTTCATGATTGGTTAGATGTGTAAAAGATGATATTTGGTATGATTAAGCTCCAAAAGTTTTGTTGTTTGAATGGATTGTCTTTCTGTTTGAATTGATTGTTTTTCTGTTCGAATCGATTCATTTTTGTTTAAATCAACTCTTTGTTGTTTAACTCAATTTAAACTCTAACATTTACAGGGCTTGTGGTTTGCATATAAGCATTCTTGAGTTTAAGTCAAGTTTTGGCATGAACTAATTTTAAAGAGGTCATTTTTGCAAAATTTTCAGAAAGTATCAATATCGTAATACTAAGTATTGGTACTTCGTTAAATGTTTTATCTTCTAAAATGACAAATGCCAAAATGGTATCGACACTTGTCATTGGTATCAATACATGTTTTTAAATTTTGGAAAGTTTACAATTTGGTCCTTGATCATGCTTGGGTTGACTTAGGAGCTTTCATAAGCTCGAATATGTCTCGGTTTTGATTGTAAATCATATTGTGCATGAGAGTATGAAATCAATTGATGTTTGATTGTATTAATTGCTGCAATTTGAATATGATTTGCTCCAGTAACTGTGGTAACATCCCGTAGCTCGGGTTCGACGATCGGGTCGGGTGAGGGATGTTACATAAAATACACTCATATTTCCAATGTGGTACCTAAAGTATGTCTCCGTTATATTTTTTAGTCCATTTTTGGGCAGACATTAACAAAAAATTATTGTAGCCAATCACAAAGTGTCACATGATGTTTTTATGGAAGAAAAACAAATGTTTTATTTTATTAAATGTATATACACATTAAAAAATATAAAAAAATGAAAATAAATATTTAAAAAAATTTAGAAAAAAATATAATCTACAAAAAACATATGAATTATAAAAAAAATAATACCAGTAAAATTTATAAAAATATGATAATTGAAAAATTATTAGTTGAAAAAATGTAAAAAAAGTAAAAAAGAATTTTTAATAAAATTTTAAAACATATAATTATAATATTCTAAAAAGGTATTTAAATTTCAAGTTTTTTTTTTGCAATTACTTCATAATCAAATACTTTTTTTTAAAAATTTTTATAATATTTTTAAATTTTTATATATGATTTTGATTTTTTAAAATTTATAAAAAATTAATTTTTTATATATTATATATATTTTTTACATTTTGAATTAGCATAATAGATATAATACTAAAAAAAATAAAAATTCATTGGCCAAAACATGTCATGTGGCACTTTTTTATTGGCTAAAGTTGCTTAATAAATTTTTTTAACGTCGGTCACAAAATAGAGGAAATTGATAATTTAGATACCAAATTGGGATTTAAAAAAAAGGTTAAGTATCAAAGTGAAAAAATGGGTATACTTCAGGGGCAAATTTATAATTTAAGCTTATGTTTTTTTATTTCAAAATATCATTACAACGTATTTAAAAAAATAATAACAGTGATAATGATTGGACCAGAAATTAAATTTTTATAAATAAAAATATAAAATCTAAATTTCTTCATATAGACTTATTCAATATTTTAATCTTGGCATAATGTCAAAAATAGCCCTTAACGTTTGACTGTTTAGTCACTTTGGTCATTTATATATTTTTTGGAGCACATTTACCCCTAACCTTTTCTTTTTGTCAAATTGATCAATTTTTAACAAACATGGCCGTTAGTTTACTAACGATCAACATTAATTGCTAACGTGGCGGTCCAAATATAATTAAATGTTGATGTGATACTATTGTGTTTTATATGTCACGCCAGCAAATGATTTTAAAATTATTAAAATTAATTTTTTTATTCTTATAAAATTAATTTTTTTAATTTTTATAAAATTATCATCATCATCATCCCCATTTCTTTTACCATTGTTTAACTTCTCTATCCCTCCCATGATCCCAACCATCTCTGCCACCCCATCCACCAAGCCCACCACCACCACCACCACCACCACCATATCATATATTATTTCATTACTTCACATAATCAATCGATTTAACAAAAAAAGGGGGGTTTTTTTTAAATTTTTTTGTTTTTGTTTTTTAATTTCTGGAGGTTTTTCTGTTTTTAAATTTCTGTGTTTTTAGGTGTTCGTTCGACAATGACCGAGGAAGTTGATGGAAACGGGTTGGGTTCAGTAGCTAAACGGGTGCTGGATTTTGATTCAATGATCGGGGAAGTTAATGGGAACAAGAAAGATCAAAAAAAATATGAGAATTAGGGATTTGGAACAGGAGTCAGACAAGAAACGGCCTAGTTCTGATGAAATGTCTTTCGATCTCCTTGTAACACCCCCTAACCCTAAACCGTCGCCAGAACATGATTACGAGGCATTACTGGACATCTCGGAGAATTTACAAATAATTCTTAGATAAATAACGAACATATATAAAAGAAACATAAATTCATATAAATTTATGCTAATTGGCTTTATTATTATTATTATTTAAATTTCGACAGTATTTCTGCTTATTTTTACATAAAACCCCCTGCAAACTTAAAACCAAAAACAAACCAATACCAATATTTCAATCAATAATTTTATACTTTAAAACGCTACTAAATCATATTTAATAAATTGATTCACTATTTTATTTATCATTCAAAAGATTATAACCATTTACTCACAACCAAGATCATTTAGCGTATATATATTTATATATATACGACTCATGTTCAATCACCTAGTACTTGCCACTTAAACAAAAGGAAGAAATACATCACCAAAATTTTCTTGATGGAGTCGGGATCTTTTTGGATGCTGAATTGGACCTTGAACTCTAATGACCTGCGTACGGAAACAACCGTACTCTGAGTATTTCATACTCAGTGGTATTACCATAATTCAAATTATAATATTAATAAACATGTAATGTATAAAATCATACATACAAATTTAAACTCAAATTTCATATTTCAACAATAACAATTCATCAATTAATATCATATATCCACAATTTGGAAGAACCTTAGATTCATTTCTCAATCTCTTATCACATTTCAATTCACAATTCAACTTTTCATTTCATTTCATTTCAATAGCTCGATTGATCAACTCATTCGGTTTATCATTTCATTATTTACCCTATTAACAAAACTCGGGCTTTGGCGGATACACGGATCCAACTAAACACTCCAGTATGGCACCCAGTGCCTCATCTGATAGTTCGAAGCAATAGTTGACACCCAGCGTCTCATCAACAAAGCTGAAGAAAGTTGGTACCCAGTACCTCATCGAATCTATCCGAAGAAATATATTGACACCTAGTGTCTCATCGACTCGAGGTCGAAGTATCCCTGAACACTTCCAATCCTATGGCATGCCAACTATATCCGACTCAACCCGACTAGTTAATAAGGTCTCCAAATTCACATATTCATACATAATCATAATTTAATTCACTTTATTCAATTCATAATTTTAATTCATTTTCCAATCAAATTCAAACTACTAATTACTTTTCAATCAATATACTTTTCAAATTCTCATATATTTTCTTCATTCAATTCAATTTGATTCAATTCAAATCAATATTATCATTTCAATTACTTACCTAATTTTACTTTACATATAAATTTAAATATAGCATTTACTAATAAATAATTTAAATTATAGTAATACAAATCGTGATTTTCTCGAGTTTACTCCTCGATAATCTTCTCTTTTCCCTTCCGTGCAGATGCTTCTGGTTCTTTGTTAGCTATGAAAATAATAATAATTTACACTATTAATTACAGCACTAACTATAATAAATAATTGAATTTCTAATCGATTCCTACATTGTTCTCAATTTAATCCTAACTAAGTTTTCTTACTTTCTAATTCAATTCACACTCTATTTCTATTCAAATTTCATCCAAACTCAAATTTAACTATTAAAATTTCAGCATATTTTCTTAATTTCGAATTTCCCTCAATTTAGTCCCTAAAACATAAAACTTATAGCTTACTTCACAATTTAATCCTTTTATCAATTCTAACTTGAAATTCATTCAATTAAATCCCTAACTCAACAATTTATTCAACATAAACCATGCTTAAAACCTATAAACTTCCAAAACCTCAACTTAATTTCAACAAAACTCTATTCTAAAGCTTCTAAAACATCAAAATTAAAAGAAAAGAGCTTAATTGACTTACCAATCAAAGCTTTAAACCTTAAACCCTTAGTTTTTCCTTTTATCTTTTCTTTCTTTCTTTTTCCTGCTCTGTTTCGAATGCCTCTGTTTCTTTTATGTTCTTCTTTTGTTTCTTTTTCTTTTATTTTACTTACTTTACTTTATTTCTTTTATTTTAACTAATAATAATTAGTAATATATTATAAAAAAAATCTTTTACTTATTATTTAAGCATATATTTATTTTTATTACAAGTGTACCTATATAATTATTATTTTTACACTTGTCTTTAATCTTTACCATACATTTGTCACCTATTTAGTTTATTTAATATAGAACAATATAATATATAATATATTATATTATATAATAAAATAATATACTAATATTAAAAACATAAAAAAAATCTAAGATTTTTATCACTTATGCCGCCTCATTTCTTGATAATAGCTTAATTGTCATTTTAATCATTTTTATTTTCTATTAATCTATAATTCAACTTTTATCCCTAATTCAATTTAGCTTTTTTTCCTAATTTCTCTTAATTAAGCTAAATTCACCTATCTAAAACCTAATTAAACACACAACTAGTCTCGTAAATATTTCTAATAATTATTTTTGAACTCAATTTACTAAGACGGAGGCCCGATATCATACTTTTCTGATGCTCGTGAATTTTACACTCCTTCTTAGACTGTTTTGATTGCCTCGGTTCGGAGGTATAGTGTTCTTCATAGTATTGGCGTCGAACCCACTGTTTGAATTTGGAAGGAGACCACTACAGACTCCAATTCTCTTTATTATTTTTCTGGCTCCAATTCTCTTTATGATTTTTCTCTGCCTTTTTTTCTTTTTTGTTTTTCAAACTTCCGGTTTAGGGCTTTTTTATTTTTACTGAGTACTAGGGATTTGGGTTGTAGGGGCTTTGGGTATGGTTATTGAAGGGTGCACAATGATGTTGATGGGGTTATGTTTAGGTTGCTTAATGGTGGTGATGGTGTTGAGACTCAAGGATGGATTTTGAGGTTTTTAAAAAAATAATGGGAAAGAAAAAATTGTGGAAAGAAACAATGGGGAAGAAGATCAGAGAGCGCGATGATAATGGTGAATAATAGAAAGAAATAGTAGGGAAGAAGAAACTGTAGAAATTAAAAATTATATGCATTTAATAATCTTAATAATTTTATAAAAATAAAAAAATAATTTTAATAATTTTAAAATTATTTTCTAAACATAAAATAAAATAGTGCCACATCAACATTTAATTACATTTAGGCTTAGTTTGGATGGGCGGTGTGTTTAGCTCCGGTGAGATTAAAAACAGCGGTGGCGGTGAGATTAGTTACTGTAGCGGTGAGATTAGATACTGTAGCAGTGAGATTAGAAACAGCGGTAGAGTGTGTGTTTGGATTCAAACGCAGCTGTAGCGGTGAGGTGAAAATAGAAAATGACTTTTAAGGACATTTGATTAAAAATGATATATAATAGAAGTTTTAAAAATTATTTAACAATTACAAAATTAATAAATGATTAAAAATTATTACAATTATATTTATTTTTAATAATAAATAATTAAAAATGAATTAAAACTAAAGAAAAATTCAAAAATTTATTTTATTTAATATTTCAAAATTAATCATATATTTAATTGTAGGGACTCAATACATTATTGAAAAACTATTGTAATTATTGAGCCTTTAGAAAAATAAAACATTATTGAAAGATAAAATAATAAAGCAACACTAGAATAAGGGTCTTAATGCATGTTATTTCAAATGTTTGTTATTAGTAACTCAACATTGCTAGCATCAAATAACTTTAAAACTAAAATCAACCGTTGGCTAGTAACTGAAATAGCCTATGGCCACCATGTAGAACGTGCAATGTCGAGCCTTGAGCTGGTCATCAATGCTAAAGGGAAGAATTAAAAATCACATCTGTTGGGGTTTTGACAGCAGAGGAAGAAAACAGAAGCAAGTAACCCGGATGATGTAAAGATTAACTTCATTACTTGAATAAGCAATATGCCATATACATAAGTAGTCCGGATTACATGTGTTGGTTTTTTTAGCAGAAAACTAAGGAGAAAAAGAAAAACGAATGCAAAGAAGTTTGAACAATAAGAAAACTGAATTTGATTTCCAAAATTCAGATCTTTTTCATTGACTTGAGAAGCATTTATGTTACAATGAAATATGGCAGTTAACTAATGTATAGCTGCTCCCACTAATACATGACTAAAGCCTAAATAGAATTACAAACAAAATGTAGCTGACATACCAGCTATAACATCAAACATAAATCCAACCCTATCGAAATGTATTATAACAAGAGATAGATGTCTAAGGTGTCATGCTACTAAAGACATCTAAAATTGGACGCCCAAGTAAAGAAGCAAAAATCTATGAATGTTTATTTAGGTACAAAAAAATTCCTGAAAAATGCAGGCACAAAAGATGAAAAGATATTATCTTTGCATATTGCATGCCAAACTAGTCTAAAACCTTCTGTCCAAAAATACCAAACCTTTTAAGGAAGCAGTTTTCAACTGATCTTAACAATGGAAATCGAGTCGTAGCAAAGTAAGGTCATAATAAATGGTGGATAACACGAAAGCAAAAATAACCATGAAGAAATAAATCTATCAAGTGAACCTCTTCAATTGCCGAGGTATGTTCCTCTAGGCGCAAATCATGTACTTTTGGAAGAGCACAGCTGCACATTTTCTAACATAAACAGATGGATCTCTAGCACACTTGCCCATAGCCACCAGAACAAGAGGTGCAATAACATGAAGACGAATTCCAGCCATGGTGCGAAGTGCCCATGCTCTCACCAAGGGATTAGGGTCCCCCAAATCCTTCTGGAAACAATTAATTGACAACAATGCTTCGTTGGGACGCCTACAAAATTAAACACAGAAACATTAACAATAAGTTCAATCTACCTGCTTAAATACAAGAAATACAATCCAGGTCACTCATCACCTCTCCTTTGAACCACTATTATTTTAAACTAATGAGTTTCTACCATCTCAAGCACTGCTTTTATTAAGAAAAAGAACAGTTATTCAAAATGAATTGTAATTAATTAAACTTGAAAAGTGCTTAAAAACCATGATCTAATAACTACTCTTATCTAATAACTAGTTAAACTTGATACCGTTTCTATCCGGTGCAATTAGAGATAGATTTCAAGCAAGCATGTTCTTTGTTCATACTAATAATTCCCTCATTTACTAATATTGCTTCTTAACATATGGAAGCAACCATAGGAAAATAAAAAGAATATTGTAAGAGAAGTTTGCGAAACATACTTTTCAGCATAATGCAGTAGATACAAATAAACAAGTTTCTTTACTTCCAAAGATTGAGATGCCATGTTTTAAACAACCTGTAATTCAAGCAACCAGAGAGATGAAAAACATATATACACCTCAATTAACAAACAAATATAAGATTTAAAAGTATCCATTACCAAACCCTGATTTCATATCATGAATGCAATTATGAACAACTATCTGTATTTTATCCACAGTCTTAGACCCGATTCAACCATTTCTTCACTAATCAGAGTACAACTATCAATAAAGATCCAATGAATTATAACTACAACACTCTGATAGCTTAATTTTCTTTCTCAATTATCCTGTGATAAGTTCACTACACCTATTAAACAATGATATTTAAACTTTTAGACACTTAAATTTATTTACACTTTCCAGAAACCTTATCAGCAGTCAAAACGGTGCTTTGAATGAAATTACAAAATCCAGATCACTTCAATATTAAATTTTAAGTAAATTTTTCAGAGTTCATTCAATAAAAAGAAATCAAAAATGAAAAACGAAATTACCTGAGGGAAGTAATTAGAGACGTCGAAGCTTTGAGCGATGAGAGCGAGGAGTCGCTTGAGAGCCTCACACTTCTCCGAATCGAATTTACTATCTAAAAGCGGAGCTATGCTGACATCATTTGGATCGTTGTAGGGGTGAGCATCGGTTCAATCCGGAACACCATCGTCGACGCCTTGCTCAACATCTCCGCCATCGCTCCGAACTGTGGAAACATTTCCGATTAGTTTTTCCTATTTCTTCTTTACACAAATTAAGAATTCATAAAAATTGAATTTGAAAAATTAATTTCAAGGGGGAAATTGAGAAGACTTTGTGATCTCTTGATGTACTAATGGAAGCATTCATGGTAGATTTGCCTGAGAAAGAGAGAAAGAGAGGAAACAAAACAGAATATGCTGAGAAGAGAAGATGAAGAACGGAAGAAGAAAAAGGAATGAAGAACGGAAGAAGGAGAAGGAGCCTTACCTGGATGAAGGAGGAACCGGAAGAAGTCCTTGACCAAACTGATTTGCAATCCAAGGGGAAGGGGAAAGGGAAGGGGAAGGGGAAGGGGAAGGGGAAAGGGGAGAAGAAGGTAACAGACATCAGAAAAGCCTGAAGAATGCAATTGAAGAACATATGGGTAAAAGAGGGAAACAAAAAGCAACTGAAGTTGCTAAATTTTTACTGGAACAAAAGGCTCCAGTCTGGAATTGAGACTCCAGTGAGATGAAATGCATTTTCAACGCACTGAAGAAAGCTTTCCAAACATCCTTACGTTTGCTAACATTTCAGTTACAATTTTTTTTAGCCTTAAAAAACCAACGTACTGAGATGCAGTTGGAAGCCTTAGTCTTTCACGTTAACGGTTAATGTTGATCTATAATCGACTAACGGTCACCTCAGCATTTCAGTTAAAAATTAATCAATTTGACAAAAAGAAACTATGGGTGACAATGTTCCAAAAAAACAAAAACATAAAAGGGCTATAGTGACCAAACAACCAAACATTTATGCCTTTGCCTTTTATCAAAACCCTTTCTTTACCTGCACTAATCAGGCTAAAAAAAAAGAAAAATAAATTCTACTTTGCTTTCCTGTAACGCTGAAAAAAAGAAAAAAGAAGTTCTCAAGAGAAAAGGAGAAGAGATGGCCTCAAAGCTTCTTCGTCAAACCCTAACCAAAACCTACACAACCGCCGTTATACGCCGCTTCTCCACCATGGCTGCTGTCGCTTCCCCTTCCGAGTATGAGGACCCAACAGGAATCACCATGAAAGGTGTGAAAATTTCGGGCCGTCCACTTTACCTCGACATGCAAGCCACTACCCCCGTGGATCCTAGGGTTTTAGATTCGATGCTTCCGTTTTACCTCTCCCGTTATGGGAACCCTCACTCCCGTACTCACCTCTACGGTTGGGAATCTGAAACCGCCGTCGAAACAGCCCGCGCACAAGTCGCGGCACTCATTGGAGCTTCCCCGAAAGAAATCGTTTTTACCTCCGGCGCCACCGAATCGAACAACATCTCAATCAAAGGCGTTATGCATTTCTACAAAGACAAGAAGCGTCACGTTATCACGACTCAAACGGAG
Organism: Gossypium hirsutum; assembly: GCF_007990345.1. Lineage (NCBI taxonomy): Eukaryota > Viridiplantae > Streptophyta > Magnoliopsida > Malvales > Malvaceae > Gossypium > Gossypium hirsutum. Next base: position 24,851,584 of record NC_053441.1, read on the forward strand.
CACAAATGCGTTTTAGATTCTTGCCGGCATCTTCAACAGGAAGGTTTTGAGGTAACTTATTTGCCTGTCGGGTCTGATGGGCTTATTGATTTGGATAGATTAAGGAAAGAAATCCGGCCCGATACCGGGTTAATTTCTGTTATGGCGGTTAATAATGAAATTGGTGTGGTTCAACCGGTTGAAGAAATCGGTCAAATTTGTAAAGAATTTAATGTCCCTTTTCATACAGATGCTGCACAAGCTTTAGGGAAGATTAAGGTTGATGTAGAGAAGTGGAACGTAAGTTTAATGAGTTTAAGTGGGCATAAGATTTATGGTCCTAAAGGAGTTGGGGCTTTGTATATGAGAAGGCGACCTCGGATTAGAGTTGAGCCGCAAATGAATGGAGGTGGGCAAGAGAGAGGGATAAGGAGTGGGACGGTGCCGACTCCACTTGTGGTTGGGATGGGAGCGGCGTGTGAGTTGGCAATGAAGGAAATGGAGTATGATGAGAAGAGAATTAAAGGGTTGCAAGAGAGGTTATTGAATGGGATTAGAGAGAAGATTGATGGGGTGTTGGTGAATGGAAGTATGGATAGGAGGTATGTTGGGAACTTAAACTTGTCGTTTGCGTATGTTGAAGGGGAGAGTTTGTTGATGGGATTGAAAGAAGTGGCAGTGTCTAGTGGGAGTGCATGTACTAGTGCTAGCTTGGAACCATCATATGTACTGAGAGCCTTGGGTGTGGATGAGGATATGGCACATACTTCGATTAGGTTTGGGATTGGGAGGTTTACTACCGAGGAGGAGATTGATAGGGCAGTTGAGCTTACTGTGAAACAGGTTGAGAAATTAAGGGAAATGAGTCCACTTTATGAGATGGTCAAGGAAGGTATTGATATTAAGCAGATTCAATGGGCGCAGCATTGATAAAGTTTTTAATATCATTGAGGCTGCCTCACTTGGATATGAATTGAATGTTGCAGTGCCAGCTAGAATGGTATGGCTGTATCCTGGTTTTCATTTATTGTCCGTGACTTGTACATGCCTTGGAGAGCTGAGAGCTTTCTTAGATAGTTTATATGATTAGAGAGTAAATCTTGGATCCTATTTTGATAATAATAGAAAGAATAAGACGCAAAGATGTTTAATATGTTGGCTTAGTCTGTATGGGCATAGCAAGTAATAGCTAGCTAGTTTTATGTTGATTTTTATGAGATGAATGAACAACTTAACTCGGGTGATCTGTGACTACCCTAGTTATACTCCAATTTTTTACACTCTCAACTAAAAACCTGGAAAGAGAAAAAGAAACAGGAAATTAAGATAATTTTGGTATTGAATTGAAGTTAAGCCAGCTTTTTGTTAAAGTTTTTTCTTTTCTGTGTTTTTATAAATCGAGATTGTGTTTTAAGGTAATTCTTGAGAATTCATGTGGGTTTGGCGCTTCCATCTATGAATGACTGAACTTTTTGCTCCAAACCTAACAAATTGATGTATATGGTTCATCCCATAGTTTATAGCAAATACATCATGATCTAACTCCAATTTCTCTAAAAACTGAATTCGAATATCAATATTATGATTTTTTAAACTTACAAACATGTTATACATAATTACATAAATATGTATTTTACTCTATAACTACCCTACATATTATGTTATGTATGTACTATAAAAAACGTACATACCAGGACAAAGGGGTCTCTTCTCTCAATTTTTTATTCCATTTCTTATCCAGGGGAGAATCTTATTTTTGAGGATTACATCATCTAAACCCCTTTCTTTATCATACTTTGAACTCCATTCGATCTTATGATTTTTCGTCTATCCTTACATTAGATCGGGTGAACTGTCCCATGCTCCGAACCCGAAACTTCTATCAACAAAACATATAACTTTGTCGTAAATAAATCGATATTTGACACTTGTTACCCAGATCCAAATAGTATAGTATTGTGCTACTTAATTTCAACTGGTGATGCAACATTTTAAGTTTTGCAAACAATCGAGGTTGAATATCGTAGGAACGATTAAAATGTATTAACGAGCCTTATTCAAAGAGCATGATTACGTTATAACGAAGAGAAATAAATGGGTTAATTTCCTTCATAAAAGAATTAGAAAAAGAAACAAAAACAACTAAGTTATGCATATTTCCCTCTTGGTGGATCAGGACATGGTTCTACCAAATTATTTCCCTAATTTCATATTTATCAGTACATCAACCAGGAATGGACAGATTCCAATTATGCCAAAAGCCAATTACATAATCTATATATATGAGATGATCTAAAGAAGGGAGAAGAGAGAAATCAATGAATATGAGTTTGCAGTGACCATCTACAAGGATTTCAATTGAAGGGGCGGAGGTGGATTCGTTGTTCTTCTCTTCCATATGTTTATTTCTTTCCGTGGCCGCAAAGGCAACCCTTCACAGCCAATCCTCATTGGAGCTGAGAAAGGAATCATCACTTCTTCTTCTTCAAAGTCACCATCTCTTCTCTCATTATCAGAGTAATAATTACAATCCCTATGAACATGATCTGCTTCCAGGGGTGCAATCTGTGCCGTCCAATCAAAACTAGCAAAAGCATCACGGCCGCTTGCAAAACGCTTCATTTCGCCCAAACCTGGCGCTCTATTCACATCAGGCAAGTCTTTCTTGTTACTCGATGGCGCATCAGATTTTGCCAAGCTAAAGACTCGCCTTAACTTGGAAGCCTGCTTCTTCCCTTGTGTAGGAGAAGAAGATTGATGAGGGAGTGGAACAGAGACAGGCTTCAAATTAGCTTTAGCAGCTAATTTTCTAATATTCTTCTTGTGCTTGATCTGTCCCATGCATGAGACTTTGGGTGAAGTTGGTTCTGGAGTTTCCAAGCTTCCACTCTTGGATTTCCTTTGAGCTTCATCGGGAATTATGGAAATGATGGGACAAGACAACCCTTTGCTTGCACAAGCTGCTCTCTTGTCTTTGCCTGGGCTGAACGGCGGGTTCTGAAAGCTCACACGGACAGCTGAAACTGCTTTTGGCAAAATTCTCAATATCATGCTTTTGGGCTTACCCTGTTTCTTCATTCTATCTAAACACTTGGACAGGAGGATTTTATAGGACATACATAACACAATATATTTTACTCTGTTTTTATACATGTGATGAAACTCACTCCGAATTGAAATGAGAGTGGAGGTTCTAGTTTTGACCCAATCCTACAACAAAGGGTTAGTCAAAAGTAGATTTTTAAGAATTCAGACCGAGCAAACCATGTTTGCCCATCCCAATAGTTACAGCTTTGAGAACGCAGCTTCCTTTATATTTCCAAAATCATCTATCAACATACTAGTTAATTGATTGTTTAATTAACTGATAAGCTAAGTGATTTAAATTAATCGATATGCCTTCAGGTTTTGGCATTGTCAAACATTGATCTAATCATCGTTGCTCCTAATACAATAATATTATGCACAGTAGGTTGCGTAAACACAAATTTTAAAAGAAATTAAACTCAGTCTCCTTTGGTATCCAAGATATATAAAAACTAATGTAAGTACGAGTGGCAAATACAAACTAAAATTGTTATTTCACATACAATATCGAGGGAGGGCTAAAAAGATGATAAAATTTAAATTAATTGCTGCTACGGGTAAAGAAAAATAAATTATGAAAGCTGAGGAAGGGGTGTTGTTGATCACAGAAACGGTGTATGCATATACATATATATTGGTAAATGCAGAAGATCAATTACAATTATTATAGGTATTACAAGACCATCTAAATCATCATATAAATGGTTGTGCCCTTGGTTTCAAATTAAAAGCCATGACCATCATACTATCTCTTAATCGATTTCTTCCACGAAACACATATCTAAAATCAATTTTCTAATCTCCAACGATTATTCTTTTCACCTTTCCTACAACAGCATTGTCTTAATTCATCTTACCCTTTTCACAAGCAAGGTTTAATGTTGCCAAACTGTCTCTTGATAACTCCCTTCATCGTCCTCTTTATAATATTAAACGCTAAGTTAAATTAGTATCCATGATTACCATTTCTATACTATGGAATAGTGGAGACCATTTTATACTTAAAATTCTCCGCATTGAAATTTCCAATCCTTGTAGATTAGTTCAAAACCTAATAAGCTAATTCGCATAATGTTTTTTTTCTTCTTCTAATTTTAATGAAAAAATTATTTTAAATTTTTTTTGTATTTTTCAGTCTTTAAACTTGTATTTTTTTTGTTAAATCACCCTAAAATGGATGGAAAAGTTAATGTTTGTTAACTTTTCTAATATGGCATACTGTAGATTCCTGCGTAAATGACACGTTCGTATTTAATTATTTTTAAAGTTTTTATAAATATTAAAAAAATTATTTTTTATAATTTTAATGATTTTTATTTTTTAAAATTTAAAAAATAATTAAATAATGATGTATCTTCCACATGTATGCAATATTAACAAAGTTAAAAAATGTTACATTTTCCATTAATTTTAAGGTAATTTGACAAAAAACACAAGTTTAAAAACTAAAAAAAACGAAAATTAAATGAAAAGTTAAAATTATTTTTTATAAAATTAGAAGGCCAGGTAGATCATTATACCTAACCTAATAAAATGTGGATTAAAGACCAAAATGGGGAATGGATCCTTGGGTTTAATTGTAGATTGGGGAAATATTATGTTCTAGAAGCTGAATTGTGGGGTATTATTGATGGTGTGACATTCGCACAAGGAAGACAACACGATAGAGTTTTGGTGCCGACAAACAACTTGGAAGTTATTAGAGTATAACTTAAAAAAACCATGAAAAGTGAGGATATTCCCTTAAAAAAACCATAAAAAGTGAGGATATTCCCTTAAAAAATTATTCGAGTTTAGGCGAAACAATCTCCTATCGTGTTAAAATATTTAGTGATCCAATCATTATGATTAAAGATTTAGTAAAGACTTATACCTAGAGCTGACAAACGAGCAGGTTAGGATTTGGTTTTTCGGGTTTGGATTAGCTCGGGTTTGAGCTTTTTCTTGCTTCTCACCCATTTCAATCGCACAGAAGAAGATAGACTAAAGAAAATGAGCATTTGCATTGGATGGTCTGGAATTTTTCTCAACGCACAATAGCCTTCATCCTCAATTAATCCTTCTACTTCACATAAGGTCGGACATAATTTTAGAACACTTTCTTGAATGATCATTTCTGACTTTTGTTGAAGTAGCACATCGGAAACAATGCTCCTACTTATTTCAAGACCAATAATTCGTATATTTTCCCTTAATAACGTGGCATTAGCAATAAATAAAGTCGAAGAAATTTGTTTACTTGCATCAATTTTTTTTTCTTCTTTAAAAATGTTGAATCATCTTAATTTTTAGATAGTTACGGTTATATAGCCGAAAATGGAGCAAGTACATGGGCATTCATGGTCGCCATCACTTTGCACTCCATTCCTGCCAAAATGAATGTACAACCCGAGGACCCTAAAAGGAGAACAAAGTCCGAAAACAACTTGAAGCAGTACCTGTGATAGCATTAATAACAACTGAAAAAAGAGGTGTTGTGATTGCAGCAGTTTCAACTAGTTTAGCTGCCCGTAACGTGTCCAACATCTCTCTCCCTCTCTATTTAATTTTATATTGGGGTTTAAGTTTTCTGATTTTAATTTTAATTTATTTTAAAATCTTAATTTAAATTTAAAAGTTAATTACTAATATTATTAATTAATTATGAACTTTTATCAAATTAATTCTAAAACTTAAATCAAACACTAAAAAATTAAAATTATTATCTTCAAGTATCAAAATATATAACTTTTGTCAAATATATATACCAAATTGAAAAAAAAAACAAACGCAACATCAAATTAGAAAAAAAGTACAAAACTTGGGTCAACTTTTGCATTTAGAGGAGTTCATGCGGCTTGCTCACCCCCGATTGACTTGATGGTCTTTGGACCAAATTTGGGTTTAGTTTTTTAAACCTCATATCGGCTCGATTGTTTAAAAATTAAACGATATATAAAAATAATTTTATATTAATATTTATAATTAAATTTAAATAACAATATATTTTATTATTTTTAAGCATTGAAATAGATCATTTCGCTGCCTATAGATTCTCCCAATTGCCAAGTCCTAGGAGAAAGATTAGATGTGAGCATTCGATTGAGTTGAGTCGAATCGAGTAAAAAACTTTGATTTAATTAAGTTGACGAATCTTGTTTTAGCAACCGAAATCAATTTAAAATTTTTTTGAATTGAATCAAATAGAGTAAAAAAATTTCGAGTCAAGTTGAGTCGAGTTAACGAATCATATTATTTATACTCAATGCTACGTTTACATGGACTGATTATTTAACTAGTAGATGACGTACAAGATGAGTAAACATTTATCAAAACGACGTAGTTTTACTTTTTCTTATTCAGGTTTTTGAATAATTTGAATTATGTAATTTATATTCAAGTTAAATTAAAAAATTTAACTTTTTATTCGAGTTGATCCAAATAACTTAATTAACTTAAACTATTTAATTCAAAATTTAAATTTTTATCCAAATTTTAAAAACGAAGAAGGGGGACAATTGTTTGTTTAAATTTAAATAAAAATATATTATTTTTATTATTTTTATTTTTAAGCAGACCATTTGGGTGGGCTGAGTGGAAATGTTGGTGAAGAAACTCATCCAACTTTTTAACCCTGAAATGAGGTTTGGGCTTAAAATGCGTGAAAGCTTCACTGAGTTTCTTCTCGTCGATACGTGGTGAAGAATGCTAAGTCCGTTACGACGAGGAAGAAACAAAGAAGAGTTGTTGACTCGGCAGCGACTCACCAGCACTCGGCGATAAGCGTTGGGTCTCTATCGCGACATACTCGGTGTTACCCGATTCTTCATGCGGCCCGATTCACTATGGAGGGATATATCGAGATTCGAGAGAGAGCGCTAGGAAGGAGTTTGAGGAAGCTCATTTCGAGAAGGACCCATGATGGTGACCCGGTTGCTTATCGATGGGCGTGATGCGTTGCAATCAGCGTTGAAGAAGCTCGCCGAGAAGCAGAGGCAGCTGATTGTGAAGAAGCAACGCGGCGGATATGGAGGGTGATTTTGATTCATTTCCTCCAAGATTATCAGCTTTTAATTATTCAATTGTAAATTGTGTATACGAGTTTGGGAATCCAGTACTTTTTCTTAATAAACGTTTAGTTGATGGGAAAATGGAAAGAGCAAAAGAGAAACTTTCATATTCAGGCAAAATTTATAGAAAGAGACGAAGGATCCATAGATACCCTGTCTTGTCCAATGTGTTTAGGAGTCAGTCAGATTCAGCCCAGCCGACAAGACAAAGATTTATGTCTTTTCAGTTGATACGTAACAGTTAACAGTTGGCTCTACGAACAAAACTGGGTTTTTTTAAAGTAAAAACATGTTTTGTTAATGAATTTGTTAGCTCATGGAAAATATCAAAAATGAATTTGTTTCCTCATAAGCAGCTTCCATGCCAGTTGAACATGTTTAGTATAAAGAGTTGCCATTTTCAAACACCGAGCCAAACTAGGTGCTGCCCAGAACTACCAAACCCGCCGACTCATAAAACCACGAGCTATGTTATAATGACAAGTATACCCGTTCTCAACAATTCACTAACCACTATGATTGACTCATGGTTCAAATAACAAGGATAATTCTGTCATTTCGGTATACCTTTTGCAAGAACTCGACAACTTCAAATACTCTATATAAAAGTCACGCACTTTAATGGGGTCCAAGGATGGTTTCTCATTTTCCCATAGGAAATCTTTTGTCAAAGTTTTTGAATCTGAGTTTTGACTCGAAATTAGATTCCTTGGATCGATCTCAAGGAAGGGTTTTGAGTTGAATGCCTTTTGTTTTTGTATTGATTTAACAATGGCGAAAGTGAGACATTCTCGATTGCAAGCGAGGAAATGGTCGACGGTTACGCTCGTGTTGTCGATGTTGTTTATGTTATCGGTGGTTTTGTTGATGCTATTGGGACTAGGGATCTTCTTTCTCCCGATAAATGACGATGATTCTGCCCCCAATGATCTCACTTCTTATAGGCGCATGGCTTCTGAAAGGTGACACTATCGCGGTTGTTTAAATTTCTATCGCATTGATCTCTTTCTTTTTTAATTATTTCTTTTCGTTGATTTGACTCAGTATTTGATGCAGAGGGAAAGGCTTGGGGAAGAGAGGGGAGCAATGGACTGAAGTCCTTTCCTGGGAGCCTAGAGCTTTCATTTATCATAACTTCTTGGTTAGTTTCCAACCCATTCTTTTCCCCCGTTAATTTGAGCTTCTGTTTATAAATTAGTTTTGCATCAATTTAGTATATAATTAGTTTGAAATTCCGAATCTCCCCTTTCTGATTGTATATGCTTATGCTAGGAAATTTTGTAATAAATGGGAATTAAATTATGAGAAAAATAGTTCTCCTTTAGAAATGCGATGCAGATGGATTTGATGACTTGAATGATTTATGAAATAAACCTTGTAAAAAAAAGGAGAAAAAAACCTTTTCTTATTATTGAATTGGTATAATTCTGGGTAGTGGGCAGAGTCTGTTCCTATGATCTTCTTGTGGTGTCTATTGAGTTTGAGGTCTTCCTTCTGGTTTTTGTTTATACTAACAGCAGTAGTAATATTGGGGATTTTTGCCTTGATTTTTGACATTATTTATTTATTTCAACAGTCCAAGGAAGAGTGTGAGTACTTAATAAATCTTGCTAAACCTCACATGGTGAAGTCCACTGTGGTTGATAGCAAGACAGGGAAAAGTAAAGATAGCAGGTTTGCATTACCAATTCCTCTCTCCTATTCTTTTATTGAGATTGTGAATGGTAGGATATGATGTTGAGATGTTAAACATCAATTTCCATTTTTTGCTTTTCCTAAAAGTTCTTTGAGAAACCCCTTTCTGTCCGAAGAACAGTTATGGTTGAACTTTGAACCTAATGTTGCTCTTATGACATTTAGCTTGTATTGTTTGCAGGGTACGGACAAGTTCGGGTATGTTTCTGAGAAGAGGGCAAGATAAAATCATTAAGGACATAGAAAAAAGGATAGCAGACTACTCTTTCATTCCTGTAGGTACGAGGTTCTAATTCTGAGCAAAACTTTGTAAATATGTTTTACTCTATAACCAATAATTAACTTTTTGGTGCAAAAATCTGTTGAGATGTCTTTTTCTTTTCATGGAGCTCCTGGTTATGAGTCTGAATTAAATCTCACCTGTGGGCATGTGCAATTATTGTTTACAGCTAATGTTGTCCAGATTAGATCTTTCCTAATGTTGTTATGTTCTTTTATTTCGTTTGGCAATTAAACTGTTTCCAATTATTGCATTATCTTTCAGGTTTTTCCTTCTTTTATGACTTAAAGCTAACATTTTAATCTGCAGAGCATGGAGAAGGTCTTCAAGTTCTCCACTATGAAGTTGGACAGAAATATGATGCACACTTTGATTACTTCCTTGATGAGTTCAACACTAAAAATGGTGGCCAGCGGATGGCTACCATGCTTATGTATTTGTAAGCTTTATAGTCTCCTCCCTACGTGTCCATGATGCATTCTGCACCAGAGCAAGTGCCACAGAAACTTCTCCTTTTTATATTTGAAAAGGAGAAGGATTTGCTACCTCTTTCCTCACTTTAAGCTATTGATGCAGGTCAGATGTTGAAGAGGGGGGTGAGACAATATTTCCTGCAGCCAAGGGCAATATTAGTTCTGTGCCGTGGTGGAATGAATTGTCTGAATGTGGGAAACAGGGGCTTGCTCTGAAGCCTAAGATAGGTGATGCATTGCTGTTCTGGAGCATGAGACCCGATGCTACACTAGATCCTTCAAGTTTGCACGGTTTGCTACCTTTTTTTACCCTTTCATATTTTATCTTTAATTGTGGTTCGGGAATGATTAAGCTAGCCCTGCGTTCCCATCTGAAAAAGATTTGAACTGTTATCTGCTGTGTTTCCTTGCATTTTTTACAGTTAATGTTCAAAAGTTATTTGTCATTTTATCATAGCAACTTTTAGTTATCTATAGTGGTATTGCTAATTTGACTGTATGTCGTATGGGTGATGCTAGGTGGATGCCCTGTGATTATGGGGAACAAATGGTCCTCTACAAAGTGGATGCATCTTGAAGAATACAAGGTTTAAGTTGCTCTACGAAAGGTACTTGTAATAAGGAGATTAGAAATGTATGAGGTCCTTCAAACACAACCTTCAGACAAGTTTATCAGAAGAGTTAGCTAGTTTTTAATTTAAAAAAAAAAAAAGAAACCTCTCTGCCTTTGTCAGTGATATGGCACATACTTGGATACATAACCTTGTGTATGCCATCCTAGGCACTGGTGAAGGTGATATTTAAGGATAAAATTTCAACTAGGGATTTCCCTTTTCTTGAATTTAATAAAACTAATATAGTAAAAGCTATGAAGTTTCTTATATTAGTAACTAAATTTTTAGCTAATGTCAATAGACACTAATTAATCGTTTACTTTTGGTTGGTTGATTTTTCCTTTTAACATAAACGCTGCTATTTTACTTGACAGGATACCATATTACCAAGGTACATGCCATGGCGGTCCAGTGCTGGGAAAGCGTATGATTCATGCAGCTCTTTATACTCAGGTGTCAGCCCCACTATTCTTTTATTTGATGGGTATTCGTTGCTCTTTTGGCCTAATTCTTAGGTTGAGAAGTACTTTATTTTCACTTTTTACCTTTTGGTTTTGTTTGACCCCTTGGAAATACTATGGCAGTCCTATACTAGTGTGAAAAATATGATGCCATACGTGGATACATTTATGAGGTGAGGACATACGAAATGGGTCGCAGCAGTTAGATGCATTACCTGCAGACTGTAAATTTGCAAAATAATCATAATTTAGTCCAGCACCTTGCCTGCTGAATATTTTTGTTCGATTGTTTTGATTCTTCTTCTTTTTGTTTAAATATATATAGATCTAATTAAATCAAACCAATTTGTTCCAGTTTTGTCGGAAATCGCTTAAGGGAAAGTTTCAGACTAATTGTTGTCCATCAGATGATTCGTGAAATCTCCATGTAAAATACGCGACAAAAAATAAGATCTAAAACGATATCCGAAATTGCTAAGTAGCTAGTGCAGAGTACGGTGCCACCAGACCTTTAATACATAACACACACAAAACCTGTAACTTATTCCGACTCTTTCCTGGCAATTCAACTCTTAACAGCTGGTTTTGAATCACAAAATAATGGCCTTCCCCAACACAAAGAATTACACTTACTACTACAATAATCACATGCCCCGAACTTTAATGAAACGGGAACCCGAATTAACATATGCAATCATAGAGATACCGTCCACTGAGATTTGATTCTGGTCGAGGCCATGAAGCAGCGTTGGCAAATAAAACAACCCACGGGTGACTTATATGAAAATTGACATATATGTAGATAAGCAAAGAGCAGACTAGCTTTCATCAGCTTAGCTTGTTGCATCACGGCTGTAATACTGGTCAAGGGTCTTTGCTGGTATACGGTGGAGGAGTTCACGTGGGAAGATACGAAGCAAAGTCCACGCTAAATCAAGTGACTGGAAGATATTGCGAGTATCATAAGCACCTTGCGTCACGAATTTTCTCTCAAATTTATCTAGGAACTCCAGATAAAGCTGTAAAATGATAACATGGAGAAAATCAAAATGCAATTCTGAATATGAAATTTATACATTTGAAGGAATTGATGCAAAGCTGCACATGCATGGTGTCGGAACCCAACCCAGACACACACACACACACATAGAGAAAGAAGGGGAGATAGAGCGAGACCAGATCCTCAGAAGAAAGTGCTTCCTCGCCAACCACAGCTTTCATTGCTTGAACATCTTTTCCAATAGCATAATTTGCATATAGCTGAAATCAAGAATTAACAGGGATTCAGTACCAACAACAATAGTACTCAAGTGCGCGAGACCATTATTTTACTTTAGAACTTCTCAGTTCTCAATCAGACCTGGTTGGACACGTCAGCATGATCTCTACGAGTCATCCCCTCACCAATAGCACTCTGAAATGCAAATAAAGAATGGAGAAGCTCAGGGTAAACTCTGATTTATGCGTCTACTTGTTAACAAGCATGCATAATTTATCATTGAAGATAAAATAACAATACAGTCTTACCTTCATTAATCGAGAGAGTGAAGGGAGAACATTAATTGGTGGGTATATCTGTTAAGGAAACAAATAAAGGTAAGGTTAATAATTATACAAACTGTTAAAGCTTTGATTCCCTATGAATTGCATCTATTTGGCAACTTAAGATTTTAAACTTTGAAAAGGGAGTAATTTGAATTGAATTGAATTTGACACTCTGCAGATGCTACATTAGATTCTAAAACCTTGTGCTATGATTAAAACAATAATGAATATTGTTTCAGTCACCTGTCGGTTGTGGAGTTGTCTATCAATGTATATCTGCCCTTCGGTAATATAGCCAGTAAGATCTGGTGTAGGATGCGTTATATCTGGTTCAAACAATACATATATTAATAACAATCAAAAGAATATGATTGATAACCAGTATCAAAGGTAGAAGAATGCTGTGTTGTTGGTGTTCCCTCTTACCATCATTAGGCATGGTCAAAATAGGAATTTGGGTGATGGAACCTTTTCTTCCTTCGATACGCCCTGCACGTTCATAAATTGTCGCCAGATCAGTGTACATATAACCAGGATAACCACGCCTTCCGGGGACTTCTTCACGGGCAGCAGATACCTACAGCACATACAAAACATGACGAATGACATTCAGTCCAGCTTTAGCAAACATAATAACTTGAAAGAGCATCAATTATAGGTTTATCAGATTTAATTCATTCTAAGTTACAGTATTCACTCTCTAAATTCATTTTCTAGCTACTGAAAATACCCATGATATGTCCAATGATCGTGAGCAGAATGTTATTTTCCAGTACAGGGATCATTTGACCAGGAAATTATGTGCCACACATCCTAGCAGCTGAACAGCTATAAAAATTATGTACCTCACGTAGAGCATCTGCATAAGAACTCATATCTGTCAATATAACCAGAACATGTTTCCCACATTCATAAGCCAAATACTCTGCAGTTGTGAGGGCAATTCTTGGTGTGATAATTCGTTCAATTGTGGGGTCATTGGCCTGGAAACACATTAAACGAAGTAAATTTCTTGATAAGAATGCTGAGTCATTTTCAATGACAAAAAAAAAGTAGTCAAGATTACATGAACAGCTATAACTTGAATTGCTTACCAGGTTCAAGAAAAGTGTAACTCTCTCCATAGATCCATTTTCCTCAAAGTCTCTCTTAAAAAATTGAGCTGTCTCCATGTTCACCCCCATAGCAGCAAACACAATGGCAAAATTGTCTTCTTCCAGATCCTAAAAGTCAATCCAGCAAAAAGTACATTACAAGATTTTAAATATGGAGGGAAGGAGGAACATAACATAGAATAGGAAAATCGAACAGACATCTGACTTCCAAAAGACTGCGCATTGGTTCAATTCAGTTCCTAAAACAAAAACTTATGAAATCCACAAAATAAACAATGAAAATCAAGCATAGTAAAGTCAATCTTAGTTAATATCAAATTAGGCTACAGTGCATACATACATCAAGGAGATTATCAGACTTTTCCAACCGCTTTACGAGACCCGCCTGACGACATATTTGAGCAGCTATTTCATTATGAGGAAGACCAGCAGCAGAAAAAAGAGGAATCTTCTGTCCACGAGCAATAGAGTTCATGACATCAATCGTTGAAATCCCTGTCTGAATCATCTCTTCAGGATAAGTTCTCTCGCTAGGATTAATAGAGCTCCCTGAGGACAAATGCAGAAATTTAAAATGATAAGATAAATTGATTCTTTAACTACTAGAATACCAGTCTCCTGCATACACTCACCAGAAATATCTAGGTATGCCTCAGGTAAAATAGGAGGGCCATTGTCAATGGGTTTTCCAGAGCCATTAAATATGCGCCCTAGCATATCCAACGACACAGGAGTTTTCAATACCTGTTGAACATACATTAGAAGGGGCTCAGCAATTAACAGCCATACAAAAATGACTAAAATGACCATCATGACTTTCTGAAAAGTTTAAAATCACCAAAAAAAAAAGTAAAAAAGGAATAGAAACACAACAGGTGTTCAAGAATTTCTTGTTTTAGAATGCTCGTCTCATTCAAGTTTAACCATAAAGCTGTTATGAAACAGATCCAAGCACATATATCACTAAAAAGAATCCTGTAAAGCTAACCATCCTAGCTGCCATCCTAGTTCTGCAAGCCATAATAAAAATTTAACCTATAGTACCATAAAAAAACATGGATAAAATTTGTTACCTCCCCTGTAAATTGCACAGTTGTGTATTTGTTGTCAATTCCAGATGTTCCTTCAAAGACCTGGAAAAGGAGAAAGATAAAAGAATGATGCATCCTAAAGCCATTCCAGAACTGTCACCTAATGCTTTCAGGAATTCATTTCTAAGGGTAATGATTTTACTAGACTTTAATATATATATAATATACATGTTCTGATTCAGGTAGGCTGTTCTCCGCCACAGTATTTAATCTATCAACATGGACTTCAAATGACAATCAGATGTTGGGATATCTCATTATACAACACAGGCAATAAAACCTATTTTTCCCATGAGGCAGAATTCACGGTTGCTTGCTTGACAAATACCTGCACAACTGCTTTCTCCCCATCAACTTCCAGGACTTGACCACGTCGAGTTGTTCCATCCCCCAACCGAATATTGACAATCTCCTGATACTTTGGACCCTGAAACATTTCAAACTTGTTCATATTATATTATCATACTTGCAATGAACTCTGAAGATAACCACTTAGTACAGAAGAGCCAAACCTACCTTAACTTTGTCAAGAATGACCAATGGTCCCGCAACACCAGATACAGTTCTATACTCTGAAAAGTGAAAACCAAAAATCTCCCAGTTAATGTTCTGTCTAATCATCATACTGCTAAAATAACTGTAAATTGTCACTCTCGCATCTCCTTGGATCATATTAATCCAAAAACAAAGTAGTCTTTAAACAAAAAAATGGAAGAACTAAAAATTCCTATTAACTTTACTAGTGTGTCAATCTACTTAACCATTAAATAACTATATCCTGAATTTAAAAACGATATTACATAATGGATACTAAAGACGACAAAGAAAACCACTCCATCACCATCCAATTCACAATCACTCCAGATCAGACTATGATCAGAGTTCAGAGTCAAAAGCTTTGCATGATAGTATAATAAATTGCGAAGAAAACGTAAGCATGAGATGAGACAGAAATAAGTTACCCATCCCGATCTCCAGAGTTCCCTCCTCCATGTCAATGAAGTTCTTTTCCGCTCCCATCTTCAAGAAATCAACTTCAAAGCTGAAAATAGCATTGAAAAAACAGAAACAGGATAACGTATCACTATTAACTACACGTTAAGCAGATCAAAAGAAACCAGAAAAAATTGAGAACACTAATTCTGATCCAAACAAGTAACCGCTGTTTCTTTGGCTACTGATTTGCAAAGATCCTGAAACTCGATTCTTACCGCGAAAGGAGAAATTGATCCAAAAATGAGAAGATATAGTAAAGTTGATGTGAACAGATCGATTGACCAGAGGAGAGGAGGGGAGAAGAATGTGTAAAAATAAAAAATTGAAACAGTAAATGACAAATAAAGTAAAGTATTATGATGTTATGGAGACGTAATAATGGGATCCGAGAAAGGAAAAAACGAACATAAACTTGCTCTGCTCCGGTTCGCTCCCCTCAAGGTTTTCACTAGGGTGTGCAAAATTCGGTTAAAACCGAAAAAATTCGGTTAACCGACCGAATTCGGTTAATCAGTCGGTTAACCGAATATTTTCGGTCGGGGGTCGGTTAAGAATTTTTTAAATTTTCAGTTAACGGTTAAATCGGTTCGAAACCGGTCGGTTAACCGAAAAAATTCGGTTTAACCGAATTTTGTAAGGTAATAGGCCTTAAATTAAGCCCAGCCGGCCAGCCCAATATATTTTTTCTCCTCCAGGCTCTAAGCCCAAGAACTAAGCCCAAGAACAATTCATGTTTCATGTTTCATGTTTCACGATTTCATGTTTCATACTGCATGTTTCATGTTTTCTTCTGTACATTATAGTGCACGCAAATTTATAATGTAAATACTGCATTATACTGCATGTTTCATGTTTCATGCAATACTGCATGTTTCATTTTTTTTTCCCAAGTTTGTAATGTAAGTTTATTTATTTTTAAATAAAAATTTTATAAATAATCTGAACCCAAATTTATATCCACATCTTCTCTTGAGCAGCAGTACGTGTCTTTCAAAATATGAATTAATTGTAAATTTATTTTATGTGTTAAAGACTTATGTAATGTTTTTAATTATTTAGTGATTCAAAAATTTATGTAATGTTTTTAGTTATGTAGTGATTCAAAGACTTATGTAATTTTTTTAATTATATAGTGATTTAAATCGGTTAAGTTGGTTAAATCGGTTAAATCGGTTAAATCGGTTAAATCGGTTAAGTCGGTTAATCGGTTAAATAGGTTAAATCGGTTAATTTTTAACCAAAAAAAATCATATGATTTTTGGTTAATTCGGTTAACCGACAGGTTTAACCGAAAAAAATTCGGTTCGGTTAATTTTTTTAAAAAAAATTTCGGTTCGGTTAACGGTTAAAAAATTTTGGAGGTCGGTTAATTCGGTTTTAACTAATTCCGGTCGGTTAACCGAATGCACACCCCTAGTTTTCACCGCTTCGATAGTTACCCAGGAAGAATTACAGACAATCATGTGATCAGATATGACGTGATCTTTCCTTTTTGTATTATCGTTGCTTCCCTAAACTACACGCTCTAAAACCAAGGACCGTGTTACACCTGGCAATTATCTTATTTTATTGACAGCCTGAAAATTTGTATTTGTTTGAAAGTAATATTTATTATCCTATAGGTCCCTGTACTTTTTTTCAAATTTGAAATTTAGTCCATGTACTCTTTTTTTCATTAATTTAATTTCTCTATTTTTAAAATTTTAAAATTCAAGTCTAATCGTTAACACTATAAATTTTAAAAAATACATACTTAACAGCAATATAACTAAAAAATGATATTATAATGAGCTTAAATTTAAGAAAATAAAATTTATTAACAGTTAGACTTAAATTTTAAATTTTTTTAAAGAAAAAGAGACACTAAAATTTTAAAAATAAAAATATAAAATTCTAAATTTATAAATAGTAAAATGACTTATGGGCATATTTTTACCTTTTAAAATTATATAATTAATTTTTGTAAGAAAATAATATTTTTAAAGGAAATGTAATACATTTAAAGAGAGGGATAATTTTTAGAAAGCGATTTTTTAAAATTGTAATATATTTAAAATTTCAATGATATAATTATCCTGTATAAATAAATATTTGTTTTATGAAATATTAGATCGTGGTACACTAGTAATGCGGATAAAAAAACATAATTATTTAATAAAAAACAAATGAGGTGTTAGTTAAAATATTAAAGTAAAGAAGTTTAAAATCATATTTAAGTTTAAATTCTTTAGTGCCAGGGTATTTTATTAATCATTTGTTATTGTAATTTTTCGAATAGATTTATATAAATAAAATTTTATTATTCATATTAATATCATTTATTCGTTTGTATTTGACCTCAACAGTTTTTGCAAGCACAATAAAATATAAGCAAATATCAACTCACTAATTACCTAATATTTAACTAATGTAAAGTTACATATTTGGAGGATCATAATGCGAGAAGACAATTTGTACTAGTAAGTAATCTAAAAGGTCAATAGTCTAATTAATCGAAATTGAAAAAAATCGGTTAAAGGGTTATTATGTCGTCTATCAAATCTAGATAGGGAGATACATTGTTTTGAGTATCGAAGTGGATGATTCATAGAATATAGGGATATGATGTGATTATCTAGATTGACAATACATTAGATAGGAACCAAGTCGAATTAATCCTAAATCCGTTTATGGATTAATTCATTTGTAATTTTCATAATATGGCTTGCCTTAATTCTTAAAATGACTGACTGTGTGTATGACTCAATTATTGTATTAAAAGCCTCAGTTCAAATAACTAAAAAGCCAAAAGTTGATGAAATAGTTTCATTTACAATAATGGAATTCATAACCCAATAAATAGTAAATAATATCCTCTCATTGGCATTACATGGTAAATGAAAAAGTAACGTGGCTACAGGTTATTTATCTAGAACAAATGATTTAATTACTATTTATTAGTAACTGACATTTTTTATGAACGAAGATGTAATAGCTGCCATGAGATAAAATAGGATCATATTGACTGAAAAATTAGACCCAAAGAGATTAAGGATATCTTATGAAAGTAGCACACTTATGACATGATAAGGTCATTGGACAAGCACTTATTAAGTTGCTTTCGTAATGATATATAATAAAGGAGAGTTCAATCATGATACTTTAGTGGAATGACTTCATGATTAAATAATATTATAATTAATTGACGGAAAGTCAGAATTTAACTACAAATTATTTGAGCTCTAATTATATATGTCCAATCGATTCCTCCGCTAGCTTGATATAACCCAAAACAAATTGCATGTAGAACCAATAACTTGGAATGAATGAAAACGACAATAAAGAGAAAAAGATTGCATGTATCACTATCCACAGTAAATGTATTTTCTCATTAAGTACAAAAGATACTTAAAACTTAAATTAATTTCTTCATATTATTATTTAATTGATTGCAATTAAATATCAAAGTTCAAAGTGATAATTAAATTAATTAGTCATCATAATTTTATTGATTTGGATAATTAAATATATTTCATCATAGATTATAATATAGTAAAGTTGCTATGACTTTAATGAAATTAGAATTGGGTTGAGAAAATAATTTAATTGGGTAAATTAATTAATAAATAATATTTTGAGAAGTAGAAAAAATAGTTATTAAGTTGGCTAAATTATATCTGTTGGTTAAAATTTCAGATAATACATATAATTGTATCTAGCACACGAGATGGTCCTAAAGCACATCCTAGGTGATAGGGGCGACAAACCTTAGTATCTATTAGGGCATGCCGCCGCCCCTAGTATTCTTAGTTTGGGAATTTATATTTTCTATTTAAATATTATTATTTAATTACCTCTTATTCAAATAAAACTTTTGTACCTTTTTCTTATAAATAGGAATTGTGGGATGACCTAAAACACACAGACACATCAATTAAGCATCGTTGCTCTGTCAGAAAATTGCTGCAATTTATTTACAGAATAAATTTTATTTTCTACTAAGATTAAATTTTTTTCAGTTTTCATAGAGAAAAATTAATTTTCCAACTAATAGTTAATCAAAATTTTCATTTTGTGTATTATGTTTGTATAGTTTGAACCCACACTCAAAACAAGTCGGGGTTCAAGGATAGTGGAGAAGATCGTTTGGTAGAAAACTAAGAAACATCTTAAACCGCTCAAAGCATGAGTAATAATTCGGTTAAGGGTTTATTACTATAATATATCACAAGGCTAGAATTAAAGGAAAAAAATTAAACTTTCGATGAGCAACGTTTATTGTTTTCTAAATCGATTTTTCCAATATAATAATTTACATTGTACAGAAATGATAATTTAGTAATATTATCCAACTAAATCGTTGTTTGATTAACTCGTGATACTAGCTTTATTAGAAGTTTAATATAACTTAACTCATAACATCTACCTAATTCAATCAAAGATTTTATATTAATATAGATATTTATTTTATAAACATGAAGCTTTTTTGTATTTATCAATTTAATGACTGGATTGATGTAACTTGTAATTACAAGCCCAAGACTTGATATTAGTATAGATAGATAATAGAATTATTGATTAATATTTCAGTTTGTATTTAATGTAGTAATAGTCTATAAATTCACTAAGTATCATTCAACATGTGATATCATCAATAAATTAATAAATAATATAAATCATAAAAATAAATATAATAATTTATATTATTATTTAAACCTCTAACTGAGTTGGTGTTACGAATCAACCACACACTAATTTGGTTAAAAAAATTACCAAAAAATGTTCTTCTATTTTTAAAATAAGTTATATTATTCGAGGATACTTTAATCTATTTTATAAAAACAATTAAAAATTTACATATAATGGAATTTGAACCCATACTTTGTACAATAATAAAACCATAATTTTACCACTAACTTAGAGCTTTATTTTAATAATATATATACATTTTAATTTTTTATGCATATTTTATTACCTCTATAAATTATATATATGTATATTGATAATATTGTTGATTCAGTTGGTATCACAAGTTAACTTACACCGATTCAAGATTGATGACAATATCGTGATAAACGATTGTGGTGCATTTAGCATTTTTAATAAAATGTATTTACGTGTTTAAATTTGATTTTACTCACAATTTAATCTATTTTTTTATTTTAATATTGTATATGTATTTCATGTATTATTATTAATTAATTTCTAAGCATACATATCATTATTTATTGTATGCCATTTTTATAATTTAAATACGTAATTTTCTCAGACATGTTTTTAATATGTGTCATCTTGTATTTTACTATAATTATATATATTATTTTAATAATTGGAATAGAGAAATGAAATTATTCGAGATCAAACTCAAGGTTTCATCCTTATTCTTGCTATTAAAACAAAAAATTGATAGGTTCAATATGTTATACAAAACGTGAGATACATGTAGACATAACACAAACACACAATATTCTTCTTAAAATTGAATTGAACGGTAGCATGACAAGCAAAAGTATTTTTAACATGACAAACATACATGAAGGTATCAAAACATATATAAAACAAATAATTAATTTTATACATAAATTTATAATATTCTAAAAATACAAATGCGATATGATGAAAGTTAATATATACACATGTAGCATTAGGGGTGTTTAAACTTTGATTAAAATTAAATTAATCGACCGAATTGATCAAATTCGGTTAATTGATCAGTGACTGAATTTAATTCGATCGGAGGTCGGTTAATAGGTTTTAAGAATTTCAGTTATCGGTTAATTTGGTTCGAAATCGGGTAATTAACTGAATTAACCAAACTTAATAATTAATATTATGTGTTCATTTCAAGACTTATGTAGTGTTTCAAGACATGAAATTTCGGTTAATTCGGTTAACTTTCAAGACAAAAACATATATTTCGATTAATTTCAATGTATTTTTTTATATGCTTTATACTTGTTTTAACTAAAAGACAAAATATATATATATTTCAGTTAACCGAATTAACTAAAATATTTTAGTTCGGTTAAATTTTTTTTTTAAATTCAATTAAAGTAACAATTAAAGGATAACACAATTCGATTAATTCAATTAATATTAAACCAACTGACTGTTTGAAGATACCTATGTAGCATTGATATGTACATTTTTAAATTTCAAATATAAAATAAATATACAAAATTACTTCAAAATTTCCATATCTATAAAATTTCTAAGTGAAGCCTTACAAATTACACGTATTTGGGGAAAACTTTTATAAGTCCAAGTGTCCTTTAATGAATATCAATCATTTATACATTATTTGAGTCTAATAATTTCATGTTTGATTTGACCTATGGTTGAATATGTAGGACTATATCATAATTAGAATCCTAGTTATTACCATACTTCGCACTGGTATTAATTATTTTTAGGTTAAATTATAGAATAAATATTAAATGATTAAAATAATAATTTTCGTATTTTTATTTTTAGGAATTTAATTTTTTTTATTTTTTTTAATTTAAAAATTTAAATTTAATTATTATCACTGGTATATTATATTATTAAATTTATTAGTGTGACATTTTGAAATAAAAAAAAAAGTTACTCACTTGTAGCCATGTAACAAAAAAGAAAACATTAAAATGAACTTGAATTTAACAAATTATTTTAACAGCGTTTACAACTCTTAAAGTTATATCAGCATTTTATCAAATAAAGTATCCAGGCTAATCAAGGATATTGTAAAAGTTGAGGTACCAAATTATATAAAAAAAATTGATGTATAAAGATTAAATCTTAAATTTAAGTGTAGCATATATACCAAAAATTAAAATTTGACCATTGCTATATAATCTTAAAATTGAGGGTAACATAGAGACCAAAATTGAAAATTTACAATGTAAAAAATGAAAAAAAGAAAGTGACCCATTATATATAAGTGAGGATAACACAGGGACTACCATTTTTAGATAGGTATATAAAATATAATCAACAACACTTAAAAATGATTATTAAAACAAACATTAATGATTGATTGGTGATGGTATTATTTTTATGCATGTTTTAGTATATGAGTGAGCAATAAACTAATTTAATTGGTAATTTTTAGCTATTCCCAAACTTATTTTTAGCAAAGAGAAGGATTTTTTTCTTATTTAATTAGAAGAAGTCTTATTTTTTAGAAGAGTTTTTAATCATATTTCTAATTTCAAGTTTTAAATTGTAATATTTATTCTTTATTCTATGTCTAACTATCGTAATACACATGAAATAAATAAGCATTTTCCTCGCATTATTACACTTGTAATCTACCGAGACATAAATAAATGGATTTACAGTCCATGTATATTATTTCGGGTATAAATAAATTATATTATTACATGATATTTTCGTCTTTTTATATTTTTAACAAAATTAGTAAAAAAATTTCATAGTATGATTTAAATTCATGTCACCAACATTTTTAAAATATTATCCTTACCACTTTGACTAATAATTTATATTGATTTCTTTATACATTGCAATGCCAGTACACAAATTGTTTCTTCCATATTGTTTATGTATTGTATTTAGGGTTAATATATATAAATGTACCTAAATTTGGCAATTTATATCTATTTGGTATCTGAACTTTTTTTTGAACCTATCTGGTACCTAAGCTTGACAATCGTAAGCTAAGTTGGAACTTTTTTTAGGTACTTGACTAGCACCGTTAAAATATGTTGACATGACGTTGACGATCAATAGCATTGTGACACGTGACAACTCCACATATTAACACGTCAAAAAAAATAAAAATTATATTTAAAAAAATAATTTTTTTAATTTTTCTACCACGTGTCAAAATGTGAGGTTGTCAAGTTGGTTTACAATTGCCAAGTTTAGGTACCAGTTAGGTTAAAAAAAACAGTTCAGGTATCAAGTAAGTATATTTTGTCAAGTTTAAGTACCTTTACATATATGCATAATGATCAATTTAGCCCCTAATGTTTACTCATTTTATCATTTTGGCCCTTAATTTTTTTTTTGGGTTATTTGGCCCTCGACCTTTAAATTTTAGTCAAATTGCTTTCTTTTGGACGAAAAGTTGACTAAATTATTAAAATGTTAACGACATTGATGTGGTCACTCGCGTGGCAGTCTATGTATAATTCATAAAAAAGAAAAATAAAAAATACTTAAAAAGTCAACAAATTTCAAAAAAGTTCATAAGAACTTTAAAAAAAATTATCCATGTTAGTAGTGAAGTATACGTAAAATGTTATATGGCCTGCCACGTCAATGTCATTAAAATTTTAACAATTCAGTCAGTTATTCTGTCCAAAAGCAATCAAATTGACTAAATTTTAAAGATTATGGGCTAAAATGACCCAAAAAAAGAATAATGGTCAAAATGACAAAATGAGTAAACATTAGGGGCTAAATTTATATTTATGCCTTATACATATTAACCCTTGTATTTATACAATTATGGCATAATGATTTATTTGGCCCTCCAACTTTATAAAAAAAGTCATTTTAGCCATCCATTTAACTTTTCAACTTTTTTAGCCTTTAAATTTACACTTTTTATGAAATCACCCCAAAATAAATGGAAAAGTTAATATTTGTTAACTTTGCTAACCCACATACACATGGATAACACACGTAAGTATTGCAAGGTCATTTTATTGAAATGTTTGAAATACTTGTGCTCTTGAATTCTTTAGCTATTGCAGACTGTGATTTTAGACTAAATCGTATTTCACTATTGTATGCTATTGGTATTACATTATGATATAAAACTACAGAAAGTAGCAGTTTCTCAAATAAATGAACCAGGATGTGTAAAACTTTGATGTGGCATTGAACAATGATTCTATGGGGCATCTTTAGGTTAGTTTCGATGTATGATTTTAGAATTAGGAAGCAGCATTTTCTAATGAAGATAATGATCTCTGAACGTTATATTGTGGCATGTTGGCATCCCCCTCCCCCACCCCCCTTGCACAAGATTTCCTAGTTTCAACTTGGAAGTCTTTGTTCCTAGCACTGAATTTGAATTAAATATATGATTGTAGGAAGATGAGGATGACATGGAAGTCGATACTGCACCATCTGCTTTTCAGACTTCAACAAATCACTTGTTGCCAGAGCTCGAGATTTACTGCTAATTTGCTTGTCCTCCTTTCTCTTATTGACCGTAAAAAATACAATGAGGTCAGACTCGTTTTTCTGAATTTGGATTCTCATTTTCCTTTATGGTCCCAGTCCACTTTGTTAAAACTGCAGAGATTCTTTTGCTTCGTTTTCTTTCAGGCTAAAGCTTGTTCCTCCGCAAGTATTAACCTGCTCAAGAGCCTAAACAGAAGAACTCTCCTAGCATCAAGACTTTTCTTCCATTACTCGTATAGCTATGAACTCACTGGTGATCTTGCCAAAATTCTTGGGTAAGAAATGAATAGCTGACTGTCTCCTCTATGGTTCCTGCTCTGTTTGTGTGCTTACATGTGTAAATATATGTCAGCATGGAACTTCAAAAGAGAAGAGGAAGTTGGATAAGTGTCTAACCATTTCTCTAATTCTTTTTTAGCACTTTTACTTGCAGCAGTCTCCTTGCCTTGCATCGTATTGCTTTACTCCACCACGACGTGCTTGGTCAGGTTTGTTATCAATCAATATAGAGGTTGTTTAGGGTAAGAGATATGAGAGCTACTGCATAATATATTGGCATATTGTAGGGAACACTTCTAAACTTGTTGTTACGTAATTATCTCCATTTTAACCTCATGATCAGGCTGAGATGTTGAGTCCAAGGCACCACGATTTGAAGCGCACTCAAACCAACCGAATTATGAACATGCACATATCTTAGTTTATATTATTAGGTATGACCTAATTTGAAGTTCATCTAATGTCCTAAAATGGGAAAGTTGTCTACTCAAGGTATGGCTGATGGTGTATCTTTTGTTCTGCAGTTTTGTCGATATCTCTTCTACCTAGGGAAGATTAGTCTGCTACAGCCTACAGCCTGCTCGTAAAGCCCCTGTTGCAGCTCGGAGCTTCAGATTTTACCGAAACATAAAACGGATATAGAAGATACCTTCATTCCAAAAATATATATAATCATTTACTTTTAAAATAATTCCAATCAGATAATGTTCAATACCAAGATGTACGAAATGGTACTGTACTTCATCGTTCACAAGCACGGTTTTACCGCCCTTTTATAAGCTGCCGTGTCCTGTGGTTGATATAATTTAAGCACTATCATCATTCAGGGCTCGCTGTATTCTTATATTTCTCTTTTCTTTCCTTTTTTTAATTACTTTAGGATAAATGAAGTCTCACCAGATTCAACCTGGGCTTGTAGTATTTAATACTAAAATTAGAATTAAATAAGATAGATGCCGATTCAGGTGATTGAAAAGGCTTCAACTTGACTCTTATGAAACTCCCTGTATGATCTATCCAGGCAGATGCCGAAAGAAACAGTGAAACGGGGGGTTCATTAAAAAACTCATCCCCTAATCTACATGTCAAAACGAACCATGTGCAAACACTCAAAAACCGAGATTAAACATTAAGATTAGTTTTCCATATGTGTCAAAGGAATGCCCCATGTGAGCTTGTATGTAAGACCATGTGATCTAATTGAACTATCGTATCAACACAAAACACAAACAAGTGGAGGTGTCGTTTAATCTTCGAATTGCAACGCAACAACTGTGAAATCAGACAACTCCATAAAACAACAACTGGGCTTATTATGGGTTTTGATCCATTCACCGCTCTTCTGTTGGCAAAGAGAGAGAGAGAGAGAGAGAGAGAGAGAGCATGTGAGAGAGAACGTGGGAATAATTGAATGATGCTCACAATTCTTGAGCCTTTGCAGGGATAATCCGATTTTAAATACTTAAAATCAATCGTTTCTCATTTCTACTCTATTTGCAGGGATCACATGAGGTTGTTGTATACGAGAGTTCGATTTGGCCCCCTTATTTAAAGACTCAATGCAAATCGGTGTAAATTGTAAATACATTCATCCATTCCCCTTGTTCTCTCCACCATTTGTTGTCTTTTAAACCTACCAAATAAAAATGGCCAAAACCATTTTTGCATTATCAATCTTGCTTGGATTCAACTATCTTGCTACGACCGTGAATGCCTACGCGGCTTCTGGCTGGACTAAAGCTCATGCCACCTTTTACGGAGGCAGTGATGCCTCGGGAACTATGGGTTAGTCCCTTTCTTTGGGATTTGCTTGCAAAAACCAGGAAAAAAAAATACATTTTATTGTTCAAATTTCGTCATTGTTTAATATTGAATTATTTTAATTGACAACAGGGGGAGCTTGTGGATATGGGAACTTGTATGCGACTGGCTATGGAACAATGACAGCTGCTTTAAGTACCGCCTTGTTCGATGATGGAGCTTCATGTGGACAATGCTACAACATCAAGTGCGATTATCAAACAGACCCAAGATGGTGCATAAAAGGGAAATCAGTGACCATTACTGCTACAAACTTTTGCCCTCCAAACTTTGCTCTCCTAAACAATGCCGGAGGCTGGTGCAACCCTCCACTCCAGCACTTTGATATGGCTCAACCTGCCTGGGAAAAGATCGGTATCTACAGAGGCGGAATTGTGCCCGTTTTGTTCCAGAGGTATATATCATCTCAATAACATTTTTTCCCTCGTTTACATTATATCTAATATGCTGTTTTGGGGTTCCTACTTCTTACAATACAGGGTTCCATGCAATAAGCCTGGTGGAGTAAGGTTCACTATCAATGGGAGAGACTATTTCGAGCTTGTTTTGATTAGCAATGTGGGTGGAGCAGGATCGATCCAGTCTGTGTCCATCAAGGGCTCTAAAACTGGGTGGATGGCAATGTCGAGGAACTGGGGAGCTAACTGGCAATCCAATGCCTATCTCAATGGTCAATCATTGTCTTTCAAAGTCACCACTACTGATGGAGTTACTCGACAGTTCCTTGACGTTGTGCCATCAGACTGGGGTTTCGGCAGGACTTACACCAGCAACCAACAATTCTAAAATGCTCGAGAGTTGAGGATTTTGGGTTCAGTTTGTGGGCAGAGGCGAGCTTATTATTCCCTAAAGCTGCCCGCCATACATTTCTTGGGATTTTATGGGCAGAGATGGTTGAAATCCGCATGGCGGCTAAATTACTTTATTGTTTTGTGTTTTCGATACCACCATGTTTGGAACTATTTAAAGATCATAATCGATTGTGAATAAGAAGTGCAATGCAATGTAAGCGTACGTTGCAGCTGCTCCTGCAAATTAATGTAAATTTTGTTTTTACAAATTTTATATGGTTGTCACTGGAGATGTTACTTCTGTAATTCTACCATTTCTTACAAATGAAATGAATCATCGGAACCGACAATCCTGTTGTGTTGTAGAGATTAGCTTATCGCCTTTCGCAGTTTTTCCGAAAGAAAATTGGCTTTCAAGAAGATGAACACAAGATCAGTTTCCTTGACTTGAAGAGACGAAGACTGTGACAGAGACAGGTTTTGGCGTTATTAACTTGACATG
This sequence comes from Gossypium hirsutum, assembly GCF_007990345.1. Classification (NCBI taxonomy): domain Eukaryota; kingdom Viridiplantae; phylum Streptophyta; class Magnoliopsida; order Malvales; family Malvaceae; genus Gossypium; species Gossypium hirsutum. Next base: position 24,879,479 of record NC_053441.1, read on the forward strand.
AATTTCATAAATAGATTATTTTGATCCACTTAATCTCTTTTCCAAGTTGGTCAAAGTTCCTATGCAACTGTGATTTCCAAAGCACCCTTCAAATATTTTGAGAGATTTAATTAAAAATTTTAGTAGGTTTAATACAAAATAGATAAATAGAAAAGTCTAATTAAAATGTTTTTAAAATAAATTTGGAGGCAAGTCTCGTCCTACTCTTGCTAAAACATTTCCTTCGCTTAAACGAGGTTCTCTTTAACGATAGAGGTGAGATAAATTTTATTTGTTTATTCATTAAATATAAAATTAATAATCGAATTTATTCATTTTTCAAAAATTAGTATTTATGAATTTTTTTTATCTCAGATTGGTACTCGAATTTTTATCTCCGTCAACTAAATTAATACCTGAGTCTAATATTACTAAGTTCAAAATAAGTGACAAAATAAAATTGTGACACGTGACTTAAATAGCATCATGATAATGTCATAATCTAAAAAAAATTAATTTTTTTTCTTTTAACTTTTCTCCCCATTTTTTTTACCTTCTAAACATTACAAATCTTATCATTTCCTTTATTGCCTTCTTTCACAATAGTATACTTCCTTACTTCCTTTTTTTTTTTTCTAATACTATGCCGTTTTAGTTCACTGGGACCGCCTCCTCCATGGTTGTAAACTCTCTGGTTTTTAATACAATCCTTTCTTTTGCTGATGGCAACTCTACTTTTCAAATTAGCTCTTTGGGATTATAAGGATCTTTGGTCTCCCTTTTCTCTCTTTTTTTTTTTTGGGAATTTTTTTGTGCAATGGCTTAAATTAGATTTCACCTTCTATTGAATGAGTGAATGAAGAGCTACACCCCGATGCCATTTTCAGATCGAAAAGGAGGCCAACTGCTTGCAGCGACGAAGGCAGCAACTTGGGTTGAGAGAGAAACAAGAAATGAAATTAATTACACAGCAAAAAATTGGGGTAGAAAAGTTAAAAAAAAAATTTAATTTTTAGATTATGACATCATCATAACATCATTTAAGCCACGTGTTACAATTTTATTTTACCACATGTCCTGGACTTAATGGCGTTAAACTTAAGTACCAATTTAGTTAATGGAAAAAAAATTCGAGTGCCAATTTGAAACAAAAAAAATTATAAATATCAATCTGGAAGAAATAGACAAGTTTGAGTATTAATTTTATATTTAACCATTTTATTTAAAAGATGATATCTAATATTTGTTTATCTTGTTGTTTATATTTTAAATTTATCATTTTATTTTATTAGTATACTTAAACTTTTAAAACTACAAAAATGATTAATATATTATACAATAAACCCTAAAACATTTAAGTTATATATTCATAGATTATTCTTTTAAGTCTATATATCAAATGTACATTTAAATTATTAAAAATAATTAATAATTATCAATCGGGGCGTGGCAACACTGGCAATGTGTAAATCACATATTTTACAAAATCTATTTCAGAAATAATAAATAAACTCTGTAATTTGGATTTGAGTTGTTTGGGCCAAACAAGAATTTTAATCTTCTGGACTCAGTTTCGGCTCTTCGATAAAAATTATATAATCAAAAACCCAACAATTTCAATCAAATAGAAATTTTACATTCATAACTAAAAATATGATCGAAAATTTGTGGTTGTTTGAGGGTTTAACACGGATATTAAATATCATGTGATAATCACGATATATAAATGGCACAAAACTGCAATTAATACTATATATCATTATCGATTAACTATTACTAATTTTGTATGTCTTTTAACTTGTCAATCAAATATATTTACAGGATCTTTTTAAAAAAAATCATATATATGTTATTAAATAAGGCGGCACGAAAGCAAAATGGAAACTTTCAGTTTCAAAATACTTCAATTTTTAATTATATTTAAAGTGAGTCTCATTTTAAATTAAATTTGATGTGTGAAAATTTGTTACATAACTGTACGTGTCGAATCAAGTAATAAAGTGATATAAAAATATTGTTCCCACAAGAACCAAATTCTGAGCTGCTAAATACCAGCTATTCAATTTTATCTAATCTAATAAAGTAAATTTTAACTACTATTAAATTAAACTAAGATCAAATTAGGGCATCATGTATATTCCTATTCTGGCAGCAAATTAACTCATTCGTCAACGCTACTAAAGTTAATTTTAATCTATCTATCTAGATTTAAACCTTAATTTTCTCTTATAAGACAAATCAGAATTATCAAATGAATACAACTTGGTGACCAGACAAGCAGATTAAATACGCGCAGACTAAATAAATAATTAATAAAAATTGAAACAATGGAAGAGAAAATAATTAATTAACTAAAAATAGGATCCATCATCATTTCAGGAAAATTAGGGTTTAGTTCATGTTAAGTTGAGAAAACTTTACAAGAAGAAATTCAAAACAAACTTGCATTGAGAGAAAGTAAAAAGAAATAATATATTGAGAAAAATAATTATCAAACTTACGTCGAGTGCTTCATATCTCTTATTCTTCTCGTCTTTGCAAGTTTGAAGTTTTCCTTAGTGTGAGAGAATTGTTTCTTAGTCTCCAAGTTCATTCTTTACTTTTCCCTCAATTTTCCTCTTAAATCATGTCACTCCTTATTTTGGTTTTATCGTTCCACTCTAACAGATACAAAATTGAGGCAACGCGGATTACTTGCTGTTTGAAAATTCTAAATTGAAGATTGTGTTCCACCACACTGAAATCCGGTAGAGCAGAAGATTTCCCTTCACTACTTTTTACTCTATATTCCAAGTCTTCCACTGTTCATTCAAAACCTACAATGTAGGGAGGAAAATAACACGTAGATTCGAATTAACTCTAAAAATGATAAAAATCAAACAAAACATAATTAATCACAAAAACTATAAAATACACTAAAAAATAATTTAAATGCTAAAATTACCTCCTAAAATGTTATAAAAACTATATTAAAATAACTCTAAAAATGAAAGATATCAAAGTTTTAAATATGGCTTTCTTTTAATAAAGTTTTCAATAATAAACAAATTTAAACAAGTGTTTTTTTCAATTTAAATTTCTAACGTCATTCTTTTATAAAATTACATAATTATTTTTAAAAATAAAAAATAAAATTTAAAAAGATTTAACATGCAAATAAATTGTTTAATTTTTCAAATTTTATAAAAGTTTACATAAATATTTAAAAAATGGGTAAAATATGATAAAAATTAAAACACATGGTGAGTTGTTAATTAAACATGTATATAGATTAAATATATTTTTATTGTGCTTTAATTAAATAAAAATTTCATTTAAAACTTTATTTATTTAAAAAAATTTAAATTATTAAATATATTTTAATTTATAAACATAAAATCAATTCGTGAATCGCACAAGATGAAAAACCAGTTATTAATATATATACAACTGATGGAGATAATAAAGAATGTAGAATAAAATTAAAATGTATAAAAATATTAAAACAAAAATTTTGGTTGAGTGGTAATTTTATGATTTTGCTAACCCAATTGACATGTTTTCAAATCCCATCATATACATAATTTTTAAAGAGATGCAGGGAAAAGAATACATCAATAAAACGAAACTTACATGTATTTTTTTTATACAACTATAACCTATGCTAATTTTAAGGAAGGTAAACATTCGACCAATAAACCACAACTTACAAGTCTAACAAAACTTACAAGTCTAACAAAATTTACAAACCCTATCCATATTTATATTAAATTTTAAAAACTTATAATAAAATGAAAATCAATTACTCGATTTAACGGATGGAATCTACTCATTTTAAATCGGTTCAATTAAGTTTATGTTAATTCATCGGTTTGGTTATACTTGGAAGTTAATCAGTTAAATTTAGGGATAGATCTCAAAACCATCCATGAATTTCAGTCTAATATGCTATTCTATACATTAACTTTGAATTTGGGTAATTTTATACATAAAATTTTAATTTGATCCAATTCATGAACTTTGAATTTGTGTAATTTTATACATAAAATTTTAATTAATTTGATCCAATTCTTGCAAATTATTAACACAATTATTGATATAACAATATTTTATGTTTATATATTGCATAAAAAATAATTATATTTGTCAAATATATAAAATAATTGATGTATTTATTTCATTAAAAGTGTATAATTGAATCAAAATTAAAGTTTCATATATATAATTGAACCACAACCAAATTTTCACATGTATAATTGTACCAAATTAAAGTTTAAGTATAAAATTACACATTAAATGTATAATTTTAAAATTTTTGCCTTAAATTTATTATTTATAAGGAGCTTACACTAAACCGACCCCGTATCGTTCTCACCCCACTCGAAAGACCAGCTTTATCAAGAGAGAGAGAGCAACAGCAAAAATAATATAAAGAGCATTCCCCACCAAGCCCTACGAAACCAAAGCCAAAGATCTTGTATCAGTTGGCCACTATCCTGATATCAATTTAGCAACTTCTGCCTTTCCCACTGGACTGAGAGCTCATTGTCATATAATCTAGTTTTAATAGTTGTAAAGATCATTCTGATACTACAACGTACATTTTAAGCATCAAACCGTAGCCCTCTAAGATACGACATTGATTCACTTAGATTTTTTTCCCCATCTTCTCCCTTTCTCTGTGTGAATCATGAGGCCAATAATAGCTGCAACAGCGGCTACACAGACTCCACATTCTCTTCCCCGGCACGCTCTTCACCACCATCAACAATAATCCCAAGCTTTCCTTTTCAGCAAGGAAATCCATGGAGGAAGTCGGGAAAGATATTAGCCTATCTTCTCTGAATGGTATCAGTCTTCAAGGCAAACATGGCACCCTCATCTCCACCGCAGCCACTAACCCTGCTTTCCCTAGCATGATCTTGCAAGACTTTTTTGGCCACACCCTTCAACAATATACCTCCAACAACATCCTCGGGTGTACTCTCCAATGAAGAACCCACCTTTCTTCACTCTCTATCACTCACTCCTGCCACAGTATTGCGCTTGAATATTGGGTCTGACCCTTTGAGATCCAACCCTGCAGTCAACAACCGTACCGCTATTGCACCCTCATCGCTTGGTGCTGCTCATAACTCTACTTTTCAAGGTTTCGGTTCATCTGCAAGGGTTTTCCTTTCCTTTTGCAGGAAAAGGGCTCAAGGAAATAATGAAAATCCCGATGATCTCCGGCTTAAGCTAATGATGAAGAACAGAGAATCAGCTGCTCAGTCTAGAGCAAGAAAACAGGTAAGTATCGCAAATTAACATGCCTAATATCCGTTCGTATAATCTTTTTTTGAAATTTCTTGTGATATTTTGAGTGCCACAGGCTTACAAAAAGGAGTTGGAACGTGAAGTTGCTCACTTAAAGGAAGAAAATGCCAAGCTTAGAAAACATCAAAAGAAGGTATCAGTTTTGTTGTTCTAAAAGAGGAGATGATGAATTGGTGACTTGATGGTTTATATTGGATGCCTCTGCATCCATTGTTTTGCAGGTGATGGCGGCTATAAATCAGCTTCCAAAAAAGAATAGGTTAAGCAGATCCTTAACAACTCCATTTTGAGAAGAAAGAAGTTAGTCATTTCTTCTTTTAACATCAATCCCTGCATGTCTCAAGTGGTTGTAAAGAAAAAAAAAAGTGGACAGAAAAGGTAAGGGTGGTGTTTTAGGATCCCTAGTCGCAGAACCGATAGGCTATGCCACAATGGTTGGTATTTTTGGTCCCTATGAATCTTTGTCTTTTTGTTTTTATATTTTGCTTTATCATCTACCAATGATGACGAGGTTAGGGGGTTCGATTTTAAAAACTATTTTATTTTACTGTCATCACACTATCGTTATAGAGAATAACACCAGACCTTATTTTTGTAGAAGTTGGATTAACGAGCTCCTAAGTATTTGGATATGAACAAAGAAGAAAGATGAAAACAATTAGGCATCTCCAACAATAAAATATATATATACATATATTAGTTTTTCTTTTTAACCATTTGACTTGCATTCTCTATTAAATCATCTTAAAAAAATTGAAAAAATTAATTTTTCTTTACTTTACTGATATAGCATTTAATTAATTTTTTTAAAATTTTAAAATATTTAAAATATATTTTTTATATATTTTTAAAGATTTTTAATTTTTTTCTATCTATTTTAAGTGGTATGACAAAAAAGAAAGAAAGAAAGAAAGTTTAAAAGCTAAAAGATTCGAAAAATTAAATGAATGATTAAAATATTTTTTTTTTGTAAAATTGAAAAGTCAATTAAGTCCTTATGTCAAAAAATTAATTTTTTTTTCATTTTCTTGACCAGGATGTTAGTGTCAGATTCCACTCATAAGATCCTTTGGAATTTTTTTCTTAAAAATGAAAAATAAGATTAAATTCCACAAATGGTGGAAATCAATATCTTAAAGAAATTGGTACAGAATTTAAAATGACCCAATGAAAAAGATGAAGGGCATTTTTAGATTAATAGGGCAACAAAAAGTATAACTTGATTAGTGCACTATCACATAATTAGTTAAATTGTAATTGGATAAACAATTGAAAAGGTAAAATTAAAGATGGACATTGAAGAGTAAAAACAGAGATCGCAAATTAGAATTAGTTATCTTGCTTGAAAGTTTTTTTTTTTTTTGGAGTTGGTTCAGAAAGTAGTCTATTATCTATATGTTATTTAAGTTGAACTCATTACTCCTATACATATTTAATATCTCCCTTACATTTGCAAAACTTGCTCAGAGGTAATCCAAGTGATTTAAATTTAACTCACTTAACAAGTTACAACCCTAATCCTATGAATCAACTAATTAATATCAATCTCACCACTAAGACTGCTTACAAATTCAACAAGAAAATTGCACCAAGTTCCTAACAATTAACAAAAATAAGTGTTCTCTCTATCTTACAAAATCATTATATTGCTTGCAATTCTTACAGTAGTGTTAATGTGAACTACTTGGAATTGTGCATAAATAAGACTTTTATATGGTACAAAATATTCAAAGATCTTTAAGGATTACAGTTTTATGAAAATGAGATTTCTTCATTTAAGGTAACACAATCACACATCAAGTTTTCAAAAAAGAGTCATTGCATGAGTGATATTCAACGTGATCTGATCCATAAAATCGTTAGCTCAATCCTCAAGGTGAGTAATAATTAAAACAAGGTTCTTTGGGTTAAATGTATGTCAAAATATATGGCAAGTTGCACAACCATCAAGTTAGTGTTGTTGTTGCTGGAGTTGTTGCGAATAAAAATAAAAGACCATAAGAAGAAGCAAAAGGAGCAACAGAATCAAGATTTTAAGAATATGGAGGACAATTTAGGAATAAATGGTGTAAAGGAATAATGTGTAACCCGAGGTGAAAGGCAATGTCAATGCGTAAAGTGGTCAGTTGGTGTTGGATTTGGATTTTGATTGGGGTTAAGGTTAGGGCAAAAGTGAGGTTGATAATAGGGGTGAAATATACTTGTTGCGTGGCTAATCAACGATAACTCTTCTGTATTGGCTGAGAAAGAAGTTGCAATGGCTTATTGGGCAATGACCTTTTTTCTTTTTTTCATAACATGTCGTACATTTCAAGCATTTGAGATTTTTATGCATCCGACATTTAAATTCGATTCTAAAAAAGCTCAACTTTATAAGGATTTCTTAATGGGCATTGATCATTTTATGTTGGATATGATCTCAAAGCCCCGAGATTGTCCAAGAAGCCAATAGCAAAGTTGGCTCAACTTGTGTTTACCTAACCTCTAGCCCAATATTAAGGTTAAATGCAATATATCTATACTTATTATAAAATCTTTAACTGAGTTAGTAATGGGTTAATCAAGTGCCAACTTAGTTGAAAAAACTAATATACATTTTTTAATGATAACTAATATTATTATGATATGTTTGTCTTCATACTTTTATATAATATTTAAATAAAACATGTAACAATCTAATTTCTAGTGGTGCTGGAAACTGTGGTTTTGGAACTCCAATTTTGATGTTCAAGTTCATAATTTTTAATAATTTAATATTTACGAGGTTAGGATTAAAGTCTATTAAAATTTGGTCCCTTCATTTTTTTTCAAATTGATAGTTAATTAAGGTATAATGACTAAATTGTAAAAGTTGTAAAAGTAAATTGCTATGGATTTTTAATTAATCGAAGGACCAATTAAGAAATTGGATATTTAATATATGGCCAAACAGTGGTGGATATTATTTGGAACCCATCAAATTTGTTAATTATGATTAAAATTAATTTAATTACATTTAATTAAACTAATTAGGATTAATTAATTACTAAACTTAGTATAAAAGATAAAATAAAGAAAAAGATGACAATTTCTCTCATTTTCTTCCACATTTTCGTGAGAAATAAAAAAAAACCCTAAGAAAACTTCAAGTATTCGATCCTTAAATTGGTATGTTAAATTTAATATTTTTACTTATAATTTTATATTTTTGAAGTCATTGGAGCTTGATTTAGCTAACTCATGTTCCAATTTTAAAAATTTTTAAAATACTTAAAAGTTTCCATTGATGAATGCTTGAATAAATTGGTACTAAATTGTTAGGTTTTAAGCTTAGAAGTGAAAAAGGACTAGTTTGTAAAGTGAAAATTGTTAGTTTTGAACATAGGGACTAAAGTGTATAGATTTTGAAATTGATATAAAATTTCTATAATTATAGATATTAAAGGGTCCTAATAGGATGTAATTGAGATCAATTTTAAAATCAAAGCTCAAAATTGAAAGATATTGCAAATTCAGGTTTAGGGACTAAACTGAATAAAATAAAAAAACTTTAGGGGCATCCAAAAAATAAAATTGAACTCATACATGCACAAAATAGAATATTATAAACTATTTGGAATTGATAAATTGAACAAAATTATGATTTAGGTCAGAAATTAAACCAAACAATGGATAATTGGGGAAAAAGTAAAAATTTCTTATTAGTCCTTAAAGATTCAGTTGTTTGTTGTTTTGACAATGTAATTTCATATGGTATGATTGTATTTGAACTGTTATATATTTGAATATGAATTTGTGTATGTTTGACAGTAATTTGAATTATTTGCAATTTGATACAAAAGGTGATATATGAACTAAATCATAAATAATTGATAAATTGAATATCATGAATTGAAATTTGAGATGTTTAATGAATTTATTGTTGATTACCCTATTAATTGTTCAGGCAGAGTCAGATATAGTTGATTGGCCATAAAATAGATGGAGTATGGGTTGTTTCGACTATGTCTCGATGAATGTTGCACACACCTTTTACCTTTGTTATACTAACGAGTGTTGGGTGCAATCTTGATACTTTAGACTTTCTGGCGAGGCACTGGGTGCCAAATTTGGTGTGTTGGTTGGATCCTTGTATCCGTTCGAGTTTAAGTCAAGTGAATAGGGATATAAAATGTAAAGTTGATTATGGTGTATCAATTGAATTGATATTGAGAAATAATGCTTAAAAGAAGAGTTATAATTTATGAATTTAGATAGCATACGAAGGATTATGCAAGCCAGATATACAAGTCCAGAGGACTGATATGAGAACCTGACGAATCAATCGATTCGATTCGGAAAAAGATATGAATTTGATATCAAATTGATTAAATGCTGACTAATTATATGAATGGCATTGAAATGTTGATTATAAGTGAACTTGAATGTAATATATTTGAATTACTATATGGTAAGGTTATATATTGAACTCACCTTATTGATATGTGGTTGCCATGTTTAGGCACACTTGTTAAGTTAGTAGCTTATCGTATTAAATTGTAAATTGAGGTAAGTTGTTGTTTAATGCCTATGAACTTACTAAGCATTTGATATGCTTACCCCGTTATTTTCCTTTTCCCTATAGATTGCCAACTTACGGAACATGTCAAATGGATCATCGAGAAGCTTATACTATCCTATTACTGATTCGGTAGTCTTTCAATCATTTTAAGCTCGATTTTGTGGCATGTATATAAGTAATAACCCATTTTTTGGTGGTACCAAAAATGGTGGTTTCAAAACCCTATTTTTTGATGAACAAGCCCGTAAATACAATTAATTAATATTTACGAGTCTATTATAGTATTTTATTAATTTTTAGTTCAATAATTTTATTGAATGGTTAGTAATTAAGGTACAAGGACTAAATTGTAAAATCCATAAAAGTGAATCGTTATACATTTTTAATAGCTAAAAGGCTTATTTAGTATTTGGACAAGGCTTAAAATGGAAATTAAGCCAATTTGGAATAGCATGGACGATTAATGCATGTTAATTTGTAAATTATGTGTTATTAATAATGTTAAATTAAAGTTAAAGGATATTAAAACAAAAAACAAAAAGGTAAATGACCATTTTTATCATCTTTTTTCCTCTCTTCTTCATCGTTCTAGTACTTCATTTGGTAAGCCGATTTTAGCCTGTTTCTTGTAAATTTTATGTTTTTAAAATCTCGAGAGCTTGATTTAGCTAACCCGAGGATTAGATCGTAAATCTGTTAAAGTTTTTAAAAGTTATCATTGTTGAATATTGAAGCTTTTGGTACTAAATTGATAGATTTTAAGCTTAGAAATGAAAAAAAAGACTAATTTGTCAAGTGAAATTTGTTAGATTTGAACTTAGGGACTAAAGCGTGAATATTTTCAAATTAGTATGAAATTATTGTAATTATTGTTAATATAGGGCTGTAGAAGGATGGAATTGAGATTAGTTTTAAAATCGAAGCTCAAATTTAAAAGTTATAACAATTTCGATTTTAGAGACTAAATTGAATAAGATACAAAACTTTAGGAAATTTTTTAAAATGAAAATTAAATTGTCATATGCATGAAATAAGATGGTATAAAGATTTTAGAACTAATAAATTGAAATGCATTATCGTATAGATCAAGATTTGAATCAACTGGAAGTTAATCGAGGAAAAAAATTACGGATTAGTCCCAAACATTGCACTTATGGTCGTTTTGGTCTGATAAGTTCATTTGGTATACTTATTGACCCCCTCCGGACATACCAATATCTAGAGTGTGAATACTACACCTAAAAGATATGTAATTGAGGCGGTGTCTGGAAATATAAAGGTCAAGTTGTAATATAGTTACAACTAAGCAGGTAAGTACTTCGAGGATCGTACCAAAGAAAGGTGAGTAATAAATTAATGTAAACCTAAACGCAAACAAAAGTAATTATTATTTTAAATAAATTATAGTACGATAAAACATAAAAGAATTTTTTGGGGTTTTTATAAATAATGAAATAAAAAAAAACAAAAAGAAAGTGAATTTCGGAAATATGAATTCTAACTTAATCAAATCTAAGTATGGGTGATTAGCTCGCTTTGGTAATCATAATTAATTCCTAGTTTAGGTTTCTACTCAATAATTAGTCATTACCCTAGCAGGGTCTTTCAATCTTCCACTAAACTAATGAGTCGGTAAGAACTACTTATATCTTGACCTCACAGTCCAGATTGGTTCAGGCCTAATGTGTTCGCGGATAGGCCATACCAATTTTGGGTTAATTTCTACCTAAATGACTTATTAGGGTTGTCAAGCCTAAGGTTTAAGTTCTTCCTCTCCCAAACAGTTGATCCATTAAGAAAACCCTACATAACAATTAATAAATCACACATCCACTCATAATCCACCATAAAAGGATTAGTTCCTTATGGATCTCATGAACACAATAATCTTGATAATAAATGTAAGAAAGGATTAGTCCAGATTGGTTCAGGCCTAATGTGTTCGCGGATAGGCCATACCAATTTTGGGTTAATTTCTACCTAAATGACTTATTAAGGTTGTCAAGCCTAAGGTTTAAGTTCTTCCTCTCCCAAACAGTTGATCCATTAAGAATACCCTACATAGCAATTAATAAATCACACATCCACTCATAATCCACCATAAAAGGATTAGTTCCTTATGGATCTCATGAACACAATAATCTTGATAATAAATGTAAGAATAAATAATAAATCAAGAGAAAGGTTTAAGAGAATCCTAAATTGTATTAATTGAATAGCAGAATCTACACTAGTTTGATCACAGTTACAACTCACGTTCTCTGATGAACACGGAATAGAAAAGAACTAAAATAAACCTAAAGCTTAAAAGAAAAACCTAGAATGTAAAAATTGTCTCTAAAAGAGTGTTTTAAGAGCATATTTATAGAATTAGGGTTGTTTTCATCCTCAACCCTAAGTCAGCTGATGTTCCCGTGTTTTAATTTCTATTGTATAGACCAAAATGCCCCTATTTCATAAGTGCTTCCCATATAGGACTAATATCGTGACACCCTAATCTCTGTGTTGTGACATCAAAGGCAGTATGCATGGTTCAGGGGTAGCTTTAGGGGTGTGTCGCGACATCCCTTGGCTATGTCACGACACCCAAAGCAGTATAACAATATGCTCCCTATGTCGTGACATCAAATTCCTTGTGCTGCAACATAACGACCAACTTTGAGTTCCTATGCCTTTGAATGGTCTCCTACACACTTACTAAGTACGTTACCAAGTGAGTTTACCAAAGCATCTTGGGGGCGTACACTTAACGGAATAGTCTGACAAACCATAGATCTTCACCAAGCTAAAAGCTTACAAATAGTGCATACAAAAAAATTATATACTTAATCAAAACAAACACTTTACTTACTCATCTCTACACTTAATTCACCAAAACATTTTAAACAATAATCATATACCGAGATTGTGTAAGGTGGGTTGTTACATGAATAATCTTGAGAATGGTTATATGGATGCCTTGGTATATGTTTTAGAATGCTTTTGTACAAGTTCAAGTGTGCATTTATGCACCAAATAGGCTATTGCTTTGGTTTGACACAAAATAGATATCAAAGGGCCAAAATTTTGCCAAAAATAGGTTCCCCATCACAACGTCAGCCAACTGCTTGTGACGTCCTGACGTCAAGTGGTCGTCATCCTACGTTGTGACGTGACATACTGTTTGGTGACGTCCTGACGTGAGAAAGCCTCATCATGACGTTGGCCCTATACTTTTTAAACTTTGCAATTTGATTCTTCTTCAATCCTGGGTCGAATTAAGAGCTTTTGTAAGCTCGAGTGAGACTCGATTTTAATGATAAATCATATTATGCATGGATCTTTTATGGGAACTTAGTATTTAAATGAATTTTGAACTATGTATTGTATGGGACTGCTCTGGTAATAGTAGTAGCATCCTGTAGCTCAAGCTCGGCGACCCGGTCAAATGATGGGTGTTACTATATAGGTGTTTTGTATTCGGTTAACTTTGAATAATAGCATAACTTAAAATCTATTTCATGTATGACTTTGCCTAATAATAATGCTTGTTGAGATGATATGTTTTTAGTACATGGTTTGAGTTGTGATTATGACATTTGAAATGGCAATATTGAATGTGAGTTGATAATGATGAAGATGGTAAGTGGTTAATGGTTGATATGTATACTTTGATAAAGGAATGATATGTTTAAAGGCCATGTAGATGTTATAAGTTGAATTGGTGATGAATGTGATTATTTAGACATGTTTGGGTATGAAATTAAAGTAACTTTGTGCAGGTAAAATTGTGCATTGTGCACCTAATGAATGAATTTTAAGGTAACCATGAAATAGATACCAAATGGCCTAATTAGTACCAAAAACAGAGTCTACTTCACGACGTCAAGTGATGGTCGTCACGATGAGCTCTAGGCTTTAGGTTACGGTGTGATGAGAAATCTCATCATCACAACGAGGCTATGTCTGTATCTTGTCGCGACGTCGACCCAAAATTTTGAAACTTTTTCAAATTGGCCCTTACTAGATCTTGGGCCAACTTTAAAGTGTATGTAGGTTTGTATAAGACCCCGAAAAGATTATATATCATGTCTATTGTTTGAAATACTTATGTTTGCATGTATTATGCCTTGACTTGAATGTTAAATGTTTATAGTTGCTCCGACAACGAATGAGGCACCCTATAGTTCGAATCCGACAATTGGGTCATGTAAGGAGTGTTACAAAACAACTAAAAATCACATATCTAATAATTGAACACATGTTTAATAAATTCTATATACAATTTTTTACCACTTCACCTATTATCATTGTTGAATATTTTTTTAAAAAAATTACATAAAATGTTTTCTTTTACTCACATCATGAGTGTGACATAATGTAATATAATCTATACTATTAATAAAACCCCTAATTGAGTTGGTGTCACGGGTTAACCAAGTCACTAACTCGACTAGAAAATGACTAATATACACTTTTATTAAATGACTAATATTATTATTTTGATGGTTTTTTTTGTCTTTTCATATTTTAATTTGGTTTTTAAGTAAAAGAACTAAAATTAACATGTCTAGGGATTAAACACATGTTTAATGGATTATCCAACAAATTTTTTTACCACTGCACCAACATTAATTCTTGAGTAAACTTAAAAAAAAAACTTTTAACATAAAATGTTTTCTTTCACAAAATTTGTGTATATAGATAATGTCACTGGTTGCGTTGGTGTCACAAGTTAAACTCGATATTTAATTTTTTTAAATAAAAATTTAATATTAAATTTTTTCACTAACTTGATAACGTTTTAACGTGCTATAGAAAAAATAACAATACCATGATAAACAATTGGAGCGCATTTAATAGTCTAAATATAATGTATTTACCTATTTCAATTTTCTTTTACTTACAAGTTTAGTTATTTTTTATTTTACATATTGCATGTGTTATTATTATTAGTTCCAAACCTTACATTTCATTATTTGTTATTTGTTATTTTTAAACACACTTTTGTGTTTTAAATATGTGGTTCCCACACGCATATACATGTGATAGGATTTCTAATTTATATAACTTATACATATTTATATATAAATGTGACATAATAATAACATAAGATTTTTAAATATATTTAATTATTGCTTTTTGAAGTGTAGCTTTTGCTTAGAGATTAAGAACAATAAATCTATTGTTGAATTCCTTTTTAGGCTAAATGTTCAAATTGGGGCTCAACCTTTTAAAGGCTACACACATATAAACCAAACCTGGAACACCCCTAATCAGAATCCGTCGCCGGAACAGGGTTACGGAGCATTACCGGAGTTTATAAATTAATTATCAGACATTTCATTTCATCTAGCATTCATATTTGAAACCAATCAAAATTAAAACATTAATGAGCCAATGTTGGTCAAATTAACTTATACATGCCATTATAACCAGAATCAAATCATCCAAAATTGCCGATAGAACCAATGGATAGTGTGATATATCTCCGACAAGCTTCCAACCCAATCGAGCTTCCGATAATCAGTAGGGTAAATAAAAACAAATACGTAAGCAATGAATGCTTAGTAAGCTTGTGTAGTCTTTAATCATATTAGTTCATTTAAAATACAAAATCTATACATATCAAGGATAACCCAATATTGATACCACAATACTCATGAAGCTATATTCATCAACTCACAGGGTGAATAAATCCACAGTATCACTTAAACATATTATCCCAAGCTTAATAGGATTTTATATAACTTTAACTCTTCATAATTTCTTTATTTTCATTTGCATTTCTGTACTTTCCACACTTATTCCATATGCATGTCACACAAGTCATAAACATATCATTCAACTATGGTCACAAGCTAGTGCATTTAACCAAAGCCTTTCCCGAATTGATCACATGATAAGTCATTTCATAAGAAATTGCTTAATTTAAACCTTACCACTTTTTCATGAGCACTAGCATATTTTCACTTAAATACTTTCCAATTCAATGCATCATATAAATAATCATATTACCATTCAACCAATAGCTTGGCACTTGCCTAAGCATCAAACAACAACACTAGTTAGCATACTTGCACATATTACATATAATTTCAACTTTGGTAAACTTATTTTCTTGACATGTCACACTTGAGTTATTTACTTGTCTCCACTTACATAATTTTCATATATCAACATATCAAGATATTGATATAAATACATATCATAATACATATCATTCTCTTACCATTTCTTCATATTAATATATATATCATTCAAGACAACTCCCGATATTTTACCTTTCGAAGAACGACTTACGAATATGAGTACATCGTTTTCAGAAGCCCAAAGGCTAAACAGAAGCTCATGAGAGCTCATCAGATAGTAAACACGACAGTTCGCAACAAATGCTGACCTCAGTTCACTCGAGTAAGTTACCGTCAATTCGTCCTTTACATTTGTAGTGCCATAACCCAGTTGTGGTCTTATCATCAGAATGTCATAGCCTAGCTATGGTCTTACATATAAACACTGCCATCTAACCATGGTCTTACGTTCATAGTGTCATAACCCAGTTATGGTCTTATCATGAGAATGCCATGGCCCAGCTATGGTCTTACATATAAACACTGCCATGATCCAACCATGGTCTTACGTTCATAGTGCCATAACCCAGTTATGGTCTTATCATCAGAATGCCATAGTCCAGCTATGATCTTACATATAAACACTGTCATGGTCCAACCATGGTCTTACGTTCATAGTGCCATAACCCAGTTATGGTCTTATCCATCAATTCATCATTTGCCACAGAACAATTGTACTCAATCTCACGTTCAATCCAAACTGAGTATTAAATTCGATAGTATATTTTCAATAATAATTCAATTCCAACAATAGAACACATATTTATATAATATCCATCACCAAATAACATTCAATTTAATCAAAATTATACAAAATATATTTCATACGAACTTACCTAACTAAATTACAGAAATACCAAGATTTAGGGGCATTTTGGTAATTTTCCATTTTCTTCTATTTTCCTCCCAATCTTTATCTAAATTAATATTTCATTTAATTTATTAATTTAAATGATAAAAAAATTCATTTCATACAATTTGCTCATTTTTGACATTTTTACAAAATTGCCCCTAAAATTTTACTTTTATTCAATTTAGTCCTTGAGTCCAAATCATGCAAACTAACCATTTTTAATGAAAACTCATGCTAGTTGAATATTATCTATAATTCTCTTATTTACTTATGTTCATATCAAACCTGTCCACTTGAGTCATAGTAAATAAATTATTTATATCTTGAGCTACAGAACTCCGAATTAAGATTTGCTAAATTTCTCTAAAACTAGATTCACATATATTCTTACCATAAAATTTTTAGAATTTATGGTTTATCCAATAAGTACAATTTATTTTTTAAAGTCATCCCTATTTTGCTGTCTGATAGTTTCGACCATTCTTCAGTAAAAATTAATTATCTCCTCGTATTGGGTTCAGATGATGTTTCTGTTTGTTTCTATTGAAAATAGACTCATTAATAATTTTAAACATATAAATTCTAACCCATAATTATTTTTATACAATTTTTAATGATTTTCCAAAGTCAGAACAGGGGAACCCAAAATCATTCTGACCTTGTCTCACAAAATTTATTATATCTCATAATTTACAATTCCATTGCTTACATTGTTTCTTCTATGGAAAATTAGACCCAATAAAATTTAATTTCACATTTTATTCAACCTCTAATTAAATTTCTACGATTTTTGGTGAATTTTTAAAGTCAGACTACTGCTGCTGTCCAAAACTGTTTTAGTATAAAATATTGATAACCAAATTTATAACACCCTCCTTTCCTTTCTCTACAATATTTCCCATCACTTCCTCTTATTTCCCTTCACTAACATATTAAGAACATAGAGCCTTATATAGATCAACTCTACTTTAACATCAATTTCATTCTTTTCAATAATATCAAACTCAAAAATATATTGAAATCTTGATGTTCTTACCTTGTCCTATTGATTTCAATCTTTAACTTGATTTTCTCTCTCCTCAAACTTCTATTTCTTGAATCTAACTTGATATTCTAGCTCCCCATAGTCTCCTTATCAATTTTCTCTCTTGGTGGCTATGGATTTTTTTTGATTTCTAAGTGAAAATGGTGGATTTTTGGTGAAATGACCAAATTGTAAAGAAAAGGAATTTTCTTTCTTTCTTTTTTCTTCTTGGAGGATGAAAAGATGAAATATTCTCTTCATCTTTCCTCTCTTTTATATTAATCATTTAATAATAAAATAATACTAAAAATCTTAATAAAATATTAATTAAATAACATTTATCTAATTAATTAATTAAAAATATCACCAACATCATCATTACCTTCTAGAGTTCTCTCTCTTTCTAATTAACCATTTTGCCCTTTATGATCTTTTACAATTTCATCCTTGAGTCATTACTTAATTTGGTAAAATTGCGATTTAGTCCCTCATAATTCTTCACCTATTCAATTTGGTCCTAATTCATTCATTTTACTTAGTTTCTAGATCATTCCACCCTAAAAATATTTTCACTATTGGTCCTTCAACTTTTCATATTTACACTTTAACCCCTCAAATTTTGAGTATTTACTTTTGGGCAACAAAACTTTTCTCACTTTTGCGATTTAATCCTTTCTTGAATTAATATGCCATAATATACTTCCCAATGTTGCCATAACTCAAAATTCCCCTTTTTGTCACTTTATTTCCTTATTTTACTATATCGAGGATACTATCTTACTTTCTTACTGTAGTAATTTTCGGGGTATTACAAAACCTTTTAAAATGGTCGAGTAATGGGCTAACCTTTTTGAAATTGCTCAAGTAGGGGGCTTCTCAAATGTCGTATATTAGGTTCTAAATTATGTTCCGACTTCTTTCATTTCTTTTCAAGCAATATTTGATTGAAATGTTATGTGTTTTATTCTAAACACGTTAGCATTTATCTAATTTTTCTACAAATTAGGTTGAAGCATGTGAAAAGCCTTTATTTGAGCATTTCTATAACGGTAAAGGTTAGGCCATTATTTGACCATTTTAAAAGGTTTAGCTCTTATGTGAGTAACTTTTTACCCTTCCATTTTCGTGCTTATGTCAATTGTTAGAGTATATTATACTTATATCTCAAAGGTATTATTTTCTTGTTAGAATATGTTGTACTTATATTATAAAGGTATTATTCTCTTGGTATCATCTTTGTTCAAATGATTGTTATATCCTATGCTTTTGAAACTAGACCGATGATTGAACCAGTTAGCCCATTGGTTCGTCGGTCCAAACGATTTGATTAAAAATTATTAAAAATTTAAAACAATTTAAAAAATTTGGTTTAATCATCGGTTTGATCGATTTTTTAGTCGGTTTATATTGGCTGACGGTCTAACTGGTTCAAAGCCACTCTCTAGATCGATCCCTCAACTGATTCTCGATCCGAACTATCGATTTGATCTAAGTCAAACAACACTGATTATATCCTAAACATCGTGAGTTGAATCCTATAATTAGGGGTAAGCAAAAGTCGAATCAATTAAAAAAATCGAATTTCGAGTTAACCGAATCTAGTTGTTCGAGTTAATTGAGTCAACTCGAATAAGTAATTCAAGTTTCGAGTTCTAGTCGAGTTGAATTTTACAATCCAAATAACAGATTGGTGTAAATACTCTTTGGTCCCTGTTAATTTTGAAAATGAGCAAATTGATTTTTCTCTTAACAAAAACTATAAAAATTTAAAATAATTTTCAAAAATTCAAAATATTTGTAAAAATTCTAAAATTGATATTTATTAATAAGTTTATCATACTAAATTTTTTTGTTTTGTTTTGAAAAAGTTTTCAAATATACATACTTTCAAAATTGATGTACTTGAATAATTTCACTGGATTCAACAAAATTTTAAGTCGAGTAAGGATGATAAAATAGGACTCATCAGTTCGATTAATTCAAATTTTTTTCACTTAATTCGAATCGAATGAATCAAACACTCACATGAGACTTAATACAATAAAATTTGATGATCTTCTCATTTTTTATCGGCTTTTAGAGATATCCGAATTTAGAGAATAAAACTTTGATGTTGCATTAATCCTTCAACGACCTCTATAACAAAAAATTGAATATTTAACACTAATTAATTATATTTTTTAATTTTCGAATTTGAAAGTTTTTTGAATTTGTTTAGAATATTTATCATCCATGTCACAATCGACGGAGAAAGCCAAAGTTTAACAAGCAACCCTTGCTTTACCATTAAAATTAAACCTAAAAACTTTGGGACGTGTATAGCAGGGTAACCTGAAAGTGATTTGCATATTTTCACTCATTTTGAAGAAAGAGTAAAGTACTGACGGAATATATTTTCATAATCATCAATTTTCCTTTTTTTTTAAAAAATCTAAATGATATCTAATCAAGTATAAATTTTAGAAGAAATAAAAAATGACGAACATTTTTCAACTTTCTCTAATATTTACTTTCGCCTGATATTAACAGGTAATGAAGCATTTGGAAGCCTGTGTTCGAACAATTCTGGAAGGAAAGGCCTCTTTCAGGCTTGGAGGCTAGTCAATTTCTAGATTTTCTTTTACAGCTTAGAAGTGTCATTTCATTTGATAATTCATTGGAAAAAGAACAAAAAGTTTGGCTTTCCAATCCATGTGTCTGCCAGTTAAACGAAAACTGTACATATTTTAGAACAGTGTGTATGTATATATATATATATATGTATAAGATGCAATCTAAACCAGGAAAATGTTGATTAACCCGAAAAAGCTAACAGATGAAAACAGATTCCCAGTTTTTCACGAAACCAATACTGTCATCATTTGAAAGAGTCTCATAACACAGGCTTGGATAGCAAAATAAAAGAAAAAAAATGAAACACTAGGCTGACAGTTCATGTATCAACAAGTGTGTTTCAATTTCCCCCATAAAAGCATTCCTTTGTGACAGTACTTCGCTTTGTGACTTGTCTCGTTTAGACCCAAAAAACCTTGATGCTTGCTTCCTTTATAGAGTTACAGACAGGACAAGCTTCGAGGAAAGTTTCACAAGACTTGCACGAGCAAAGGTGTCTACATGGTAGAAACACGACACACGGGCTCCTAGCATTGCAGTGTTTGCAAGCCATCTTATTATTATTATTGCTCTTTTGTTTCATGTCTCCTTCTTGTTGATCTCTGAAAAGTGATTCTGCATCCTCTGGTGCATTGCTGACCCAGACTAGGCTCTCCCTCGCTTGTTCCAGTGTGTTGTTGAGATCCATGATCATCGCTTCCTTTGCTTTAGCAAGGTTTTGCCACGAATGACTCTCCATTTCCGCTTTTCTTAGTGAGGCTTCGAACTCCATTGTTTTCTTTGTTGCTCGAGCCAAGTCTTCTTCCTTTTGCCTTATCAAATGCATGGCCTTTGATTCCATACATTTTAGCAGGATGGCCGATTGTCGTTTTCTTTGCTCACGTAAAGCAGATCTTAGCCTCTCATTCTGGGTTTTCTCCGTCCATGATAGAATATTAAAAGAAATGGCAAATTTTCAGTAAAAAAAAACAAGAACCTTGATCAAACAGCCGATAATAAAAAAATATACGAAAATAATAAAGTTATGATGAATTCTTGCCTGCAATCGAAGAACGCAATCAAGCTCCTGTCTTTGCATCTCCAGTTGAGCGTCCAACGATTGTGAAAGAGCCACAGAGCCAAAAGCATCAGATGCGGAAGAGGAAGAAGAAGAAGCAACAGCCAAATTGTGAGCGTTTTGTTGCAGATGAAAAGGAAGCGTATATCGAGAAGGGTCTTGAAGAGTGAAATACGAGGAAGGAATTAGAGCAGGTGCAGGGTTTACCATCCAATCCTGAACACCGCACATATTTTCAGCATACAAAGGTGCTTGAACAGCCATGGTAAAGCAACAACCCTTTGGCCCTTGTGAATTCACATAAATAGAGGAGTATATTAATAAGAAAAGCAGAAAGGGTAGGTTCAAAGGTTGAAGGCTGAGGCTCTTATATCAGGAGACATGCATGACCTTCTCTCTCTTTCTTAATTGGCGTATAAGCTTTTTGGGCTTGTTTGTTGCTTAGGTTTTTATGGTTAAACTGAAATAGACCATCATCATCATCATGAAAGAACGAAAGCAAAGAAAGAAACCCGTGGATGGTTATAAGTCGAGTGAGGAAACCGACAAAATCTTAAACATTTTCACTTTTAAAACAGATATATTCATTAATGAAATAAAGGATACGAGGAGAGAGATGCAAACGACGCCGTACACATGCAGCTTTCTCACATTCACTCATTTGGGACGTTAAAATAGAGTGAGACGTTATGGATTGGGGATATTTTATCTATTTGGTCGGCTCCAAACGACAAAGATATATGGGTTTTGGGTATTATTTTATAATTTTAAAATTTTAACTTTAATTTAATAGATGGTTGTTAATGTTTATAATATTTTATTATTTTTACGTAATACAATAAAAGTATTATACATCAACTAGTTTTTATATATTAAATTAAATAACAAATCAGATACACATTATATTATCTAATTATTCTTTTAGCTATGCTAATTTTCAATAATACCAAATGATATCATTTTTAATAAAAATGATTAATTTATTATTTTCTCTACCTTAATTTAATATAATTTAGAACTAAAATTTTAAAATTCAAAAATAAAAAATTATAAAGAGATTTTTTAGAAAAAAAAGGGTTAGATTTTGACCCTTTTGATATGCAATTCATTTCAAATCACCCTTGGTGCCAAGTGGCCATGTTAAAGCCCCGGGATTAACGGGCCTATGTGTCCCTGGTTGATATTATAGGCGGAAAACGTCACCTCATGCAGCTGCCACTCTGCTCCGGGCATCAAGATCCATGAAGAGTTTGGTTGCAAGGCAAGGCGTAAACTTGACTTGGTTTTTCAATTCTAATGATAACGCCTATATTACTATAGGGCATCCCGCAGTTTCCATTTGCAACCACAATCGAGTGACAGAGGTGATAACAGTTGGGGCCAGCCCTCTCCTGCCGTATCCGGTCATCCACATAATGGAACCCACAATCGCACTGCCGTGATAACCCATCTTCAGTCGACTTTTCTTGATATGATTGATGGTAGCCCAAATTTTAAAAAAAAATTTAGCTCAACTGACGATGACAGACAACGTTTTAACTGCGAGAAAGCACGAGTGTTTTCAGTTTTTACCTTCCTTCGCTATGACGCTCTAGTATATTTAGGTAGCCCAAAAAGGCTGATAAGGTTCATAAGTGCAATAGATAGTGAAATGAGATTGTAGCTTTAAAGGAGGGCAGCGGCAGCAGGAGCAGGTGCCAGAGGGACGATAACAAAAACCCTCTTTTTTAGAAAAAAAAATAGAGGTGGAGTACGGATCCATTAATAGTGCATGGCGGTATTTTGGCAATGGTATTATCGAAGTAGTCTAAACACATATGGCAATTAAAGTAAAGTTTGCTTTGCTCTCTGTCTCTGATCAAAAGTTTCAGGCTAATGAAGAAAGCTAAGCTAGTTCAGCAGTTACTGAAATTCGTCTTTAATGTTGAAGTTTGCTACTAACATAATTATCATCCAATGGCAATGTTAAATTACAGATCAACATGCTCAGTGGTAGCTCTACTTCATCAAAATTTCAAATTTAATCTCAATACTTAAAATTTTAAAACATTAAATCCCTATATTTATTTTAATTTAACAATCTTGGTGCCAATGAATAGTCCCTATTCATTTTTGTTGTTAGTCATACTAATGTGTCAATTATGAAAATGATATAATAATCTCTCTCTCTTTTTCTCTTAAAGTTTATAGTCTTTTTTTTGGACAATTTTCCTCAGCTAAAGTACTCAAAAATTTTCTAAAAATATATTTTTTTTCTTATTGTCAATAAAAAAAACTTTTATTTTTTTAAAGAATTCAAAAAAATTTTAAAATTTTGAAAAATATAAAAAATACATGAAGTTCCAATTTTTTAAAATATGTTATCCACTTCTTAAATGATAATAAGGTCTCCCAATTTGGAGCTATTTGTTTATTCTAATTTAAATTGGATTTGAATATGTATTTTTTATCTAGTTCGTTCAATTTTATATATAAATTTTTTATTTATAAATTTAATTGTAAAGTATATAAAAAATTCTATAAAAATATTTTAATAATGATATAAACTTTGAATTGGTTCGAAATTTAAATACATTATATATATTTGTTCAAAATACTAAAATTAAGCCTAAAAAATAATAAATTAATTTTACTTTCAAATTAAAGTTTTCTAAACTGACTAAAATTTATTTAATTTGACTAGATTTTAAAAATTTTAACCAAACGTTAATTAAATGAAATTAAAATCATTCAAATGAAAAGGTAAGGGAAACTAAACTTATTTTCTTAACTTGTATGAAACAATAATTAAAATTCTTGTTAAACACTCATTTGGCATAGATCTAAATCGTGTTATTCCATCTCCACCTATATATTGTATAAAAAATTACTTATATTAAGTGCTCGTTGAATAAATTTGATTCAATCTTTGAAAGTATTTGTGTCAGTATAACACCCCAAAATATATCAGATTAGAAGTAATAATTAACCAAGAAATGAATCTTAATTTTAATGGTTAAGAGCTTAGTATATTCCCTAGAAATTCTAGGTTGAATCCCCCTCCTCTCCCATTTCTTTGTTTCAAGTCATGCCAAACATCTCCCTATTTCCATTTTCCTTTTCTAATTTTGGCAAGATGGGCTAATTAGCCAAAGAATCCCTCAAATTCAAAAAAAAAACCTAGGTATTTAATCTCTTCCCCAAATCAAAATAGAACTCTAGTCTCTTTACTAATTGAACTAAAATTTTACTTTCTTTTTCTTTCCCTATTTCCCCCCTTTTCTTTTTCATCCTCTCTTTTACAAATATTTTTTCTCTCACTGCTGAAATTTTATTTTGATCCTGAATCCTAAATCGATCTCCATTCAACCGTTCTTCTTTTCGGTTTAGCATAACGCCATTAAATATTGTCTCTAACGTGGCTAAGAATCGGTAAGAACATTTCCATTCTGACGTTTAGATATCAAAATAACTGTAGCATTTTTGTTCTTGTTAATTTCAAGATCGATTAAACAATCTTTCACCAATCTTGCTGATATTTTCCAGAATCATGACTTTTCTTGAAACTGGTTATTAATTCTTCCATATTTATTAGTTTAAAGACTCGTTGCAGGTATCTCAGACCAGACTTGGATGTGAGGGTCATCGTTCAAGACCCCGGTGACATGTGTCTGTTTGTTTATGAGTAAATCAGGGCAAAATCAAGCCTAGAATAGGGTTACACGGCTAGCCACTTAGGCGTGTGGGGCACTTGGCCCACTCACATGGTCATGTCTGCCCTAAAACCCTAGAAGTTCAAATCTCACACGGCCTGAACCTCTCCATACGATCCTGTCTTCCTTGTAGGTTGATTTTATGAATGCCACACGGCCTAGACACACGGTTTGGTCATATGGCTGTGTGTCATTTACAACTCAGAATTTACAGTTTTGACCCAAAATTTTTATGATTTGTTCAAATTAGTCCCTAATTGAAACTCAAACTATTTTAATGTTGAATTTTGTGCAATTAAGTCCCTGATAATATGAAACCTTACTTGATTAAACTGATATCATGTAACACCCCAAACCCGTGTCCGTCGCCGGAATAGGGTTACGAGGTATTACCGAGCCAAATTCAAATTCAAATTCAAATAATCATAGATGTACACATGTTCAACCTACTGAACCAACCAAGTCTTAAATCAAAAAGGTAATATCAACTTATTACGAGTCATTTCATATCATGCATCGAACATATTCATAAACACATAACTCATAATTAAAAATTATGCAGAATATTTCAAACGCCACTTTAGGTCATACCTCATTTCGCCTACTCGACTAACAAATCAATTACAAACAACAATGACACAAATGTGTATATAAAACTCACATTTAAATTTTTTTTTCTATTTTACATGTAATCATTATATTTTAACATATGTACCTATATCAAACCTTATAAAAACAAGCAATTATAAACATTGGACCAAATATGCCATAAGCATTTGTATAATTTCATAGTATATTCACTTATTATTATTCAAACAATCAAAACTACCTATCAAATTGCATACAAATATTTATTCATCAAATAATTATAATTACTATTCATATGGTCAATTTCTCAAGCTTTAGCCGAATACAATTAAGCTTAAATACTTATGCTTTAACTAATGTCAAATACATCAATACTCAAACAATTCCATGCATAACATACCAAAGCCGATCCTATATAAATATATATATTTACTATGTATTATTTATCCCTCAATGTATCAAAGGTCGTTAGCAAGACCAAGTCCATAAACAATGCTCATTATGCAAATTACCAAATTCAACTACTCTATTTTCATAGTAAATCAATATACAACTTTCATATAGTATATGATAATTCAAATTCAATCTCAATTGCCAAAAACTAAGATATTCCCATCCATGAATTCAAACGTAACTTATACTTATATCGTATCATATCAATCATCTTTACTTGTCTATCACATCCAATATGCATAATTATCAAAATTGAAAATCTTCCAAAGCATAACATCATTTATATTAGTCTCAACCATATATAAAACATAGTCAAATCATCAACCATAATAATATAAAAAGCATGAAACCATTCATGTCAAAATAAACAAGCCATTTTCGCATGACCTATTATATATATATACACTTCGTTCAAAATATATTCAAAAGGGGAGTATAGCTTATACATGCCATAGATTTTATATTTAACTTTTATAAGTACCGATGATCGGACGATAGTGTGATTGACTACGCTGACGATCCCCGAGCCCGTAACTAGCTTCCAAAATCCATAAAACCGAATGAAACACATATACACAATAAGCTATCACAACTTAGTAAGTCATAAGCAATTGAACAATTTAATGACGTTAATAATTCAATAACAAAATCGAATAATGTAATCATATTCATATATATATACATATTCGAGCTTGCAAAACTTAAATATCAAATATGTAACTATGAATCAATTTCAGCTTGGCCGAATATGCCTTTTAATAATAACATAGTTATTTTCATCTTCAAATCATATACCCACTCTTTACTGAATGTACTCATTCATATATATAAATGCATATAAAACATAATTACAATATCACATATAGTTACCATTTGGCTGAATATCAACTTTCATATACTCATATACTTTCATTTACCTCGTGTAAATTTTTCTCATCACAATTGAAATAACCAACTTACCTTGATATCAAGTATTATTCCTCCATTGTATACTTGTACTGTCACGTACTAAATAATTGGTCGAGACCATAATGAAGTTGCACGATTAGTGCTCTTTCTCATCTAACCAAGTTGCTCTCGGTATCGCACACTTAGTGCCCGTTATTCAACATCATCATTTTAATTTCGCACACTTAGTGCCTATTATCCAACATCATTATTTTAATTTCGTACACTTAGTGCTGTTCATATAGTCGTAGCTATTCCATACTTGCACACTTAGTGCTAAATATCGATAAATCGTATTCACGTCTATTTCTACTTTCCGAACTAAAACCCATTATATATATTTGCATATTTCATTTCGGTATATATATAACTAACATTTATTCAGAAATTTTAACATCTAATTGCTTATAAACTTACCTCGAACAGCGATAAACCGGAACGGAACGATTAATCGAAGACTTTATTTTTCCCCCGATCCAAGTCTGATTTCTTTAATTTTTGATCTATACACATTCAAATTTAACTCATTCAAACATAATTTCATTCAATTCCGTCCAAAAACACATAAATGGGGAATTTACCATTTTTCCTTGATATTTAACAGTTTTTACAATTTAGTCCAAATTGCACAAAACACAAAATATTCCAAATTAATCACAATGTAGTTTGGCCGAATATTCCCTAGACTCATATAGGTCCTTACATTTCGTTTATTTCACATCTTAGTCCCTCAATTTAATATTTCTTACAATTTAACTCAAAATAATCAAATTCATCAAAAATTCGAAAACAAACATTATAATCTATCACATATCTTTTATTTCCTACCTTCAAACAACAAAAATCATAAACTATCATCAATGGCACATCACAAAATCATCATGAATTCCAAAAACTAAAGCATAGGTTTTGAAGAACACAAAGCAACGATCTCAAAACCGTAAAAATTATCAAAAACCGATTTAAAAACATACCTCAATCAAGCTCACCCTAGGCCGAATATAACAAAGCTTCGACCCTTTCTTTTTCTTTCAATGTTCGGTGATGGGTGGATGAACAATCCACTAACATTTTTCATTTGTTTTATTATAAAATACATTATAATTCATTTACCAATTAACCTTTAATAATAATATTTAATATATATGCTAAGGTCATTCTTGTCAAATACCACCCACTAACTTTAATAATGGCTTATTTGGCACATAAATCCTTCACATTAAAAGAACAACTATTATTCGGCCCTTTTTAATTTAACCCTTAAATTTTCATTTTACGCGATTAAATCCTTTCATTTAATCGGACACTTAAACGATAAAATGAAAACACGAAAATTTCACACAAGCAAATTCACACATAATAGGCACAGAAAATAATATTAAAATATTTTTCTAATTCGGATTTGTGGTCCCGAAACCACTGTCCGACTAGGTTTAGACCGGGCTGTTACAAATCATATGTATATATATTTGCATGATTTATTAATTGTAGGTATGATTAATGTAACTATACATTTGCGATCGTATGAACTACATGCCCTATATTATTGTTGATCCGAATACACGAAAAGCATGATTTTTGCTACTGGTTTGGCACGTGTTAGTACCTTAATTACTAGCATACTTAATATGTATTAAACATGTCACTGTGCATTGCATGGGATAGGACAATGTGATTGGAGGAAGTTTGGTAGTATATCTGCACTTATCTATTATGATGTGTATCTACAGCCAAAGGCAGATTCTATATGCAGGTACTGCTGTGTATCCACAACCAAAGGAAAATTCCAACTATGGGTTTATGTTGTAAAATCTATAGTTAAAAGCAAGTTTCATCTACAGGACTTTTTGCTATAAACCTAAAACCAAAAACAAATTTCATTTGCGGGGACTTGTTGTGTGTCCACAGCCAAAATGGCAGTTATTATTTGCTAACCAGTAGTGGTTTATTCACATCTCAGTGTGTTAGAGAAGGGAGTTCAAGGGAACTCCCATTGTGGTGTGTAGTGGTGGGGTTGGATATATTCTATTAAAAATCGAAACTGTATGACAATCTTTAAAATCATGTGCATACAAATCTGGAAATTATGTTATGATATAATTATGCATGGAAATACATATGTATTGTGGGAAATTTTGAAATTTGGTTATTCTGATAATTGCTACTGTAAGTTCCGATATATATTAATGATGGTTGTATTGAAAAATTGATACTCTAAATTATTGTCTAATTATGATTATATTATGCAATATTATTTAATGTATCTTACCAATTGTTTACACTGATTTCTTATGAATGGACTTACACTGAGTGTCATAACTCACTCCCCTTTAATTTTTCATCCTTATAGATAACCCACCAAGTTAGGACGCGGACGTGACATCCGAAGGGTCCAACTCAATCTATTTTATTTTCGATTTATTAAGGCTTATTCTTTTGATTTATTTTATTATTCGAGGACTGTAGTATTTTATTTTGAATTGTGGCATGGGAGTCAAGTTTTAGGTTTATTTTATTTTGCATGACATTTAATGTAAGTCTTAAAGCTTTCGAATTATGATTGTTAATTAATTATGCATGAACCCCATTTTTTTTATTAAAAGCAAATAGTTATCACTTCCCCGATTTTTATTAAAAACAAATAGTTATCACTTTTCTTGCTGTCAATGTGTAATTCAGATTTCAAGTAATAAATAATTTGGAAATTAACTAAGTTTTGTGCTAAATCAAACAAATATTTTAATATGACTATTTTCAAAACTCTAAAAATTCTGTTAGGCCATCTCGATGACTGATGTCATCTTTCAAATTTGAGTTTAACGTCTAGTTCGTGTTAAAGAGGTTATAATCAGTCTAGTCCTTTCATGGCCATAAAAACCCTCTTATTTTTTATTTATTCTTTAAAGCAATAATAAAATTTTGGGGGGTCAAATGGATGGAGCTCCCTCACCATTCTTAGAAGATGAGTTACCATCTTGGCAAAATTCAAAAGTAATTGAAGCTTGAATTCTTTTTATGTATTGTATTTTGTATAAAAATTATATAGTATATTTAAATTTAATTTGAATCAATTTAAAGTTTTTTGAATCAATCTATTTAAAGTTTATATTATCATTTAAAAGTATTTTTACACTAAAATTTTATATATTTTATAATAAATTTTAAATAAAAATATTTTAATATCTAATTCATTTGAATAAATTTTTTTAAAAAATATTTATTCATATTCACGGTTTAATACAAACTAAAAAAAATAGCTTTGGAGAAACCTTATTAGATTAAATAATATATTTTTAAAATTTTTGATTTTTTAATATTCTTCATATTTTTTATTTTTTTAAATGGATTGTTTAAATTCTTATTTTCATTTTTTGAATTTTAAAGAGTTTTTTTTCATAATTTTATGAAATTCTAAAATATGTTTTTTTAAATAGGATTTTTATTGAAAATATGAAAGGCTAATTTATAATTTTTTTTATTTCTATGTACTTTTAAAGAGTAAGGACCAAATTAATAGGAATTATAAACACTAAAGGCTAAAAAGATATAGGGATTAGGATAAAAATATTTTAAAACTTTTAGTTCTTTTTTAGGAATTTTGTATACTTTTAACAAGTAAGGATCAAATTAGAAAGAAAGAAAAAAAAAGAGAGTAAACATTGAGGGCTAAAAAGTACACAATTAACAGCAAAAATGGTTAGCATTATTGATTGGACCAAACTAAATCAAATTGAGGGCTAAAAAGTACACAATTAACAGCAAAAATGGTTGGCATGATTGATTGGACCGAACTAAATCAAATTAAGTGCAAAGAGTCAATATCTTAAAAAATTAAAGTATGGAAACTAAATTTAGAATTTGATTAAATTATATGAAACTCTAAATATTCTTTGAATATTTGAATTTATGAAATTAAAAATTTTAAAATTAAAAAATGAGGGGTTTTTTCAAGGTAGTAAATAATAAGTTTTGAATAATTGGATCGTAATACTCATATTTTGCACAATTGAAACCATATAATTCCCAACTTAATTTGATGTAGATATGCTATAACCAGACACTTTAATGTTAAATCTAAAAATCACCCAAATGAATTTGATAGTTACTAAATATGTTGCATGCTTTAGCTCATTCATAAAATAGTTACCAAATATGTTATATTATGTTGTGGAGCGAAGGTAAGAAGACGAAGATTAGGAGGGGCATGTGATTCGACCTTAGTCATCTATATTCGTGTGTTGAGGGAGAAGTATAATACG
Organism: Gossypium hirsutum; assembly: GCF_007990345.1. Lineage (NCBI taxonomy): Eukaryota > Viridiplantae > Streptophyta > Magnoliopsida > Malvales > Malvaceae > Gossypium > Gossypium hirsutum. The sequence continues at coordinate 24,910,890 of NC_053441.1, forward strand.
GAGTTAGGATGCGTAGATAAAAAGGTGAAGGCGAAGCAGAGGAAAGAAGAAGATCATTTTTATAAGGTCTTGATATGTATATAAATCCAGCTTCGAGGCGGACACCGTGAGCCATGTAGTGGTAAGGTAGGCCGCAAGAGAGGCTCACCAAGAAGCGATCAGAAGCTTGACCACTATTTATAACTAACTCACCTGACGTGGCACCTTTAGCCCCCCCCCCAAAAAAAAGTAATTGAAAATTCCATTATTAGTGAAATAGAAAATTGTAAAAAAATTATAAATAAATATTAATAATTTTATTTAATTATAAAATCCAAATTTAAAACTCAAGAAAAAAATATAATAGTAAGGTTAAAAAAACGTAATAGTTATAATTAATATCTAATTATATTTAAATAAAATTATTAATATTTATTTATAATAATTAATGTACGTACTCGTGCGATGCACATATTAATTGTTTATATTAACTAAATTATATATAATTATTTGTTATAAATCTTTTTAAATTTTGTAACTGTTCAAATAATAATATTATTAACTTTAAAAGCATTATAGTTGATATTATAATCAATTTAATAAAAAGATAATAATATTTTATAAATTAAATTAAATTAATAAGTAAGATTCATCCGTTATAGACCTATTCATAGGGGTGAACATTCAATCGAATGAAGTGAAAATTTTTTAAGTTAATCGAGTTGATGAATCCCATTTTATCATCCTAACTTGATCTGAAATCTTCTCGAATCAATTCGAATGAAACGAGATTCGAGTCAAATAAATTTATTCGAGTTAAATTTAAAAAAATTAAACCGACCATAAATCTTGTTGACAATATGATTAGATTCCAAATTAAGGAACAAAAATATAATATATATATATTTGAAAACTCTTTTTAAAAAATATAAATATAATTTTTTTTGTATTTTTTGGAGGGCCCAATTTGCACATTTTCAAAACTATCAGGGACCCAAGGGGTATTTACATCATTTTGTTATTCGTGTCATTCGAATTATTCTAGTTATAAAATTCAACTCAAAAAACCGAATTACTTATTCGAGTTAATTCGATAAAAACCAAATAACTTGAATAACTCATTTTGATAAACTCGAAATTCAAAGAAAAAAATGCTCGAATGCCCGTGCAGGAGGATGTGGGTTCGAGTGCACTGAAGCGTATTATCCTCCTATTTATGGGTTGGATAGAGACTATGGGTAGTTTTAAGTATTATGTCAAAACAAGTAGATGTAATTAGAACCGGTAATAATAGAAATATAATTCACAAACATAAAAGAATAATTAATTTTATAAACTTTTTTTTATTTTTGTAATATACATTTTTCATTTACTTATTTTTATTTTATATATTTTAAAATTTATTAATATTTTTTTATTTAATTTTTAGATGGATGTCATTAGTGACACGTGTCGTTGTCTGATACTGTCGCACGTCTAAATATCAAACTAGTTAACGGAAAAAAAAAGTTCAGGTACCAAATTTATATTTAAGTCTATTATAAATAAATAATTTCAAACTTTATGTCTCTCTTATGAATTTTTTAAAATGAAGAGTAAATTGGTACTTATTTATAGTGTAAGTATGGATTATGAGAGTGTTCTCTAGTCAATGTAAGATTTAGGACACTTCAAATTCTGTAGAGAAATAAAATGATTTTTTAGAATTTATTGTTACCATATAAATACAACTAATAGATAATGAAAATTAAAGAGAAAACGAGAAAAAAAATTGCATAAAAAAAAAAGAGATCGCCACTTATCATCATTATATGCTTTTGTACCTTGTTATATATATATATATGATTCTATTATCTTTTGTTTTACTCAATGATAATATACTGTGCTGTTATTCACTTCTAATCCATGAAACTCTTATACTAACAACACATCGAATATAATTCCAAATTTTTATAATAATGTCTCAAATTTTTGAAGAAATTATAAGTAAAATTACAAATATAAACAAAATAATACCCATAAATAATTACAGCAAGAACCGATAATCGCAAATCCTAATTTGAGTGATAATTAAAATATATTTAGATCTAAATTAGAATAAATTAGAATAAAACACCTACGTACAATTTTAAAAAAAAGATAGTATCCGTCGTGATCATAGGAGTTAAAAAACTAGGGGAAAAGAAGTCTTGTATCTTTATATCATTATCATATATATAAAAAAAATAGCTTCCTAACCCTGCCATTTAGAAGGAACATAAAAATCTACCTCATTCTCTAAAACCAAATCTTAGTATTGTTGGTGGCGGCATAACCCTCCTCGATGGTTGTTGGTTGTGACCTCTTCAATTGTATTCCTTTTTTTTTTCTCTTTAATTTTTAGTTCTAATTCACTTTATTTTCTGTGAAATTTATGATAATTATTTTTTTATTCCATATTATCGTAGTTTTCATTTTTATTCACTCTATTTTCTTTTAAGATTGTTATGGTTCTTGTCCATTCTGTTTTCTCTTAAAGTAGCAGTGATTTTAGTTTAAATTTTTAATTTCTAGTTGTGTTTTGACTTTTATATGAGATTTGTCAATGTAAGGATGTCGTTAGATCTATTGGAACCATTCTCGGAGGGTGTTATCATAATAGAACATTGTGATTATATTCGTAAAATTGGACTTTGAGATGAGGAGGAGGGTAGGCCAATTTAGACTTGGCATTTGTGTATTATTGATGCAGTGAATCTCTTGGAGCTCTTACCAATGGTTTCTTAGTTAACTGGAGTACACCATTAAGTTGATTTAATGACGGTGAGACTAAGATACAAATTTCAACAGTTTAATCAATGTGATTATCAAATTGTCTCTCCTATTTTGGGCTTAATTTATATACAGTTATATTATTTTATTGATTACTTATACCATGTACCATGTATTTATTTTTCATGATTCGAAAGACGATAAAAAAATATAGCTTCCAAAGGGACTTGAGAATTCCACTATAGTGGATGGGAAAAAGTATCCATATATTTTACTAAAAAGTAATTTTTAATTAAAAAAATACTGTTTTAAACATTTTATTTCATATGTTCAAATAAATATTTAAAAAAAAATACTTTGAGTTAGATTCATCGCTATAAAAAAACTGAAATAAAAAATTGATATGAGTAGGGGCGGAATCTATGATATTTCATTTTTTCATTTTCTCAAGAAATTTAATCCCAAAATCTAATTTAACATAATTACCAAAAAATAAAATAACTATAATCCTAGAGACCCAAATCAGTTTTCTTATCTAAAAAGCCCATTGTTAACGGTGGGGGATAAATATTGGTATATGCACAGTTTTAAATGGCCATGGGTCAACATGGAGCGTGGCAATGGTGGCTTCTTTGATGGCGTCATATGAAGAAAATGATGTTAAACGGAGCACACAAAATGCATTTTGAATCCTGTTTAAACCACAGAGGATTGTTGCTCTTCTGGATTTTCCTTTTTTGGGGGTAACAGCCATAGCAGCTGACTCTAGTATTCACGCAAGAGCTACGGGCATGGCTTCTGAAAATAGGTTACTACAAATTTTACAGTACTACTCACCGGCACCGCTGCTTATCTTATCTGTTTATATTCTATGAACAAGACAAAAAAGACAGGAAAGAATCATGGGCTTATTCTAAACAGACAAACAATCAGCACACCGGTATCTGTTTTGGATGAACATCAATACCCATACGTCAGTTTTTGATCAGAAGTTTTCTAGAACCCCCCCCCCCCCAAAGTAAATTTGTAATAATGTTGTCACTCCCCAACTCTTTGAGAATCCTATACTTCCTCGTAAATATGCTTTGTTTCTTGTCGGTAGGCCGCACAAAGTCATTAAACTACTGAAATTAAGCTTTTCTTTGGGGCCTACTCTGTTTCAATCTTGAAATTTAATCACTTGGAAACCAACTAAACATATTCTTTTGCCAAATCAAATGATGGGGAAATTACTTATTCACAAAGCATCTTCCATTTCCTTTGCTATTTTGTAACTTTATACACAAATTTTTTTTATAAACAATTATTTCCTCTCAATCAAAATTCAAGACAAAAACAAATACAAATGACCCTTTTTATCTTACAGAGATTCAAAACTGGAAATCTTTTTTTTTTTCTTTTTTGTGGCAAAATTTGAATTGAATATTTACAAAGAACGGTATGGAATTTGAGGAGGGATCCTGAAGCGGACCTGAGAAGCAGGGGAACGGACGGCGACGCCGTGCCAGCAAATACCACCCTTGCACATCTCTTGAACGTGTACGGAAGCGGCGTAATCGCGGGAAATCGCGTACGTAGCTTTACGGGAGACGTCCCACGTCAACGTGCCAACCAAGATGAAACCCACCACCGTGCTCGACACTATCAGCACGAAGCCGCCACCAAAGCTCCGCCCACATACTAAACCATACGCCTTTATCCCCGCTATCACTGCCAAGTAGATCATCATCAAATTCCCAATCACCGCATCCGATATCGCCATATCCCCTCCCCCCCTCCTTACCCCCACAAACAATTCCCCTCTTCCTCTAATCCTAGCGCTAATTTTACGGTCAGTATATTGTTAAAGAGTTCGCCCTGGGATTGCTGCTGATAAAGGAAAAAAAAAAGTAAAGGAAAAAAAAACAGAAAATAGTATGGTGGAACTGTGGGAGAAGAGATGATTTAAGTAACAACTAAAATGAGGAATGTGGGGTTGGGTTTTAAATTTGGATTAAATTAATATATTAAAAAAATATACGGGTTCAAGTAGATGTTACAAAACGGTATCGTCGTGGTAAAAGCTTATCTTTTCGATGCGAAGGTTTAGGTGGAGGATGATGATATCTCTTCTTTTTGGGCTTTTTTTTATTTTATTAAAATGGATCAAAAATTAATTAAAAATGAGGACCTGATGAAGTAATCATTTTTTTTAGATTGATTGAAAAATAGAGTTAAATTTTTTATTTTTTGAAATTAAATTTAAATAATTTTTAAAATATATAAAAAATAAACCCAACTCATTATTATTATTATAAAAATAATAAAATTAAAAAATTATATAAAAATTACTCAAATATATCCCTCAAATTTTTTTCTCAAATTTATCTAAATTTAAATATTTTCAGTTTATTCATATATATTTTTAAGATAGTAATTTTAATTTCTAAAATTTTATAATTTTATCTTCATTCGTGTTAATGTATTTACCAATAAACTTTCAGTCATTAGAAGACATTGATTATTGTAAATTCCAAGTCTATCATTTGTTGATTGACGTTTGACAAATTAATTTATAGGAAAAAGAAAAAAAGGGGGCAGTTGTCGAGCCATTGTTACAGAAATGGGGGTGGTGAGTGGTGTCAAGTCTCAACCCCATCAACTAATCCAAGCTGTTTAAAGTGACTGTCTTTATAGGTAAGTTCTGTTGAGGTTGGTTCTTATCTATATTATTATTTAAATTAAAATAAATTATATTATTTAAAAATATTTTACTTTTTAAATTTAAAAAAAATTAATAAAAATATAGATTTGAATTTGAATCAATTGCATTTCTAAAATTTTTATTTACCACTTAACTAAAGTTTGGTTTTAATTATTTATACTTTTTATATATTAATAATGCATTTGATTGATTTGGTGTGATAAATGAACCTGATACCGATCCAAGATTGATGACAACACAATACTAAACAATTTAATCTAATTTTTTAAATTTTAATATCGTACATATTTCATATGTTATTATTATCAAATAGTTTCAAGTCATACATTTCATTATTTATTATATATTTTTTTAATAAATGTTGCCATGCTTTAATCACTTTACTAAACAAAATAAAATAAGCGTCAAAACAAATAAGCCTCTCTAGCTCCCAAAACAATCAAAATAGCAAAATTAAAAATCCATCTTCTACCCTTACATCCCCACGCATACCAGTCAAGAAAATCGCTTCACATGTTCTAGTTTGAAACGATTCAACGAAAATGCTAGCTCTCATCCTCTGTTGTAGTGTTATTTTCATTCCGGCCGTGGCTGTTATGTGGTTCTGCACAAATTCCTATCGTCAACCACCACAATCTCCCGAATTGCCACTGGCCCCTCCTCCACCCATCAAACATATCGCTTCCGAATGAAGCACTCCGCCGCCAACAAGTGAGCCAACCTATTACCTCCCTTTTTTATATGCTGGAATTTGAAGCTTTCAAAACCTATTATAATCTTTTTAGATTTCCAGATGTAATTACTAACCTTCGATCTGTCTATATCTTGTATTCTGAGCTATGAAATAATCACTAGTGAGTCTCCTTCAACCTCGACTTCTCGAAACCCAATCTCTTGGGCAAATCAAACGACCTGAACAACTGCCACTCGCTAAAGCTTTTGTCACCTCCACAAACAGTATATTCCTTTCCCAACTACATGTTACACCCATTATCAAGCCTTTGTTGTCCCCAATGATTATGCCCGAACTTGATGCCTTCAGGTCACTGTAACATCTCCGGTCGAAGTTAACCTTGACCCGTCGATCTTTTGGGGGTAACCACCTCTTTGTTTCTTTAGTCACGCTTCTCGGGTAAGAGTCCTCCAATATTTCTAGTTCTTTGATATACCGCAGTAAGAATGTACATAGTTCACTATTGGATTGCCTTTTACCTTCATGCAATAATTTGTTTCTTTATAGCCATAGTGCCCAGATGGTGATAATAATCAGTACCTGTTGCTGAGTATTTCTAGTAAATAACTGTTGGAGCCATTCAAACAACGATTCCTCTGTCTAATTAAAATTCCAAGTGATACATAATTGCTACCATACTTGTACTACATAAGGACAATCTCGGCAAGCATGAGAAGTAGTCTCTGCTGCCTCTCCACAACGCAAACATACATCATCATTTACTAGCCTTCTAACTTGCAAATTAGATCTAGTAGGTATATGATTATGTAAAACTCTTCAGCTTGTAATTTTTATTTTATCTGGCATATTTGCTTGTCATAACTATCTGCTTTTTTGGACCTATGTCTCTATACGAATCATTCTTAATTATTGGAAAGCCCCGCAACAAGAGCTGATACCCATTGCGCATCGTATACTCTCCAGATTTCTTGAGACACCATCTCAACATGTCCAATAATCCGTATTGCACCAATGGGATACTCAGTATTCTCTTAGCTTCCTGATCATTAACGATGATATTGACTACACTTTCCTTACATTTCCCACTATGTTCATCAATCAAATCAGTCACAAAATTTACCTCATTAACCCGTGGTGATCTAATTATGTAGGGTCTATCTCCAGGCAACAAGGCTATATCCCAAACTAATATTGATTTTCCACTGCCAACTTGCCAGCTACTCCCCTTCAACAAGAGCCCCTTTACTACCCAAATGCTCATTCATATAGCCTAAGGTTGACTCCCTAACTCCACTTTTAAAAATTCACTACTCCCATAGTGTTTTGCTTTCAAAACACGTGCTACAAATGAGGTAGGATTACAAATTAACCGCCACCCCTGTTTAGCCGAAAGTGCAACATTAAACTTCGTTAGTTTTCAGAAACTCAATCCCCTACTCTCCTTCAAATTACATAACCTCTCCCATGAACACCAATGAATCTCGCGATTTGACTGTGATTTTTGCCACAAATAACGTCAAACTATTGCTTCTATTTCCTCACAAAAAGAATTTGGCAATAAAAGACATGACATGACATGTGTGGGAATTGCCTACAAAATTGATTTGATAAAAATTGTCTTACCCCCTTGCAATAATCATCGATTATACCAGCCATTGATTTTACCTCAAATTCGATCCATAATAATTCAAAAAGGTAACTTTCTGTTTCGACCCACTACCATAGGCCCTAAATACTTCTGAGGATCCATAGAGCTTCTTACTTCTAACTACCTTCCTTTTAATTGCCTATTTTCTTCATTAACATTTGACCTAAAATAAACAAGGATTTATTAAAAGTGATCAGTTGCCCAGAACAACTCTCATATTCATTCAAGGCATTTTCACATTTATTGCCCCCTCTAAAGATGCATCCTAAAAAAATTAAGCTATCATCTACAAAAAAATAAGTGTGATACTATAGGTCTTAAGCGACTCACTTTCGCTCCCTTCGTCAAACCTTCTTGACAAGCTAATCGTAATAGAGCTGATAATCCCTTACTACGAAAAAGAAATAAAAATGGGCTCAACATGTCACCTTGCCCAAGTCCCGAAGAAGTGGAGATTTGCCCTCTTTTTACACCATTCAGAACCACTAAGTACTTGACAAACTTTACACATCGCATTACCAACTTGACCAATGTCTCACCAAAGCCCATCTTAAGCGCTATCTTCACAACCAAGTGCCACTCCACTCTATCATATGCCTTCATTATATCCAGTTTCAACGCAAAGAATCCTTTCCGTCCACCCTTTTTCTTCTTGAAAGAATGCAACAATTTGAAAGCCACTATTACATTATCTGTAACCAACCTCCACTGTACAGATACATTTTACACCTCATCAATACAATGCAACATGATCATCTGCAATCTATGAAAAATTACTTTGGAAATTATTTTAAATAAGACATTACAATGGCTAATCGGTCTAAAATGCATCATATTAACAAGATTAGGTTGCTTTGGAATAAGCATTATATTATAATTGATCTCTGCCAAAGACCCATCATTATTCAATATATTAAGGCAATACTTACAAACATTTGTACCAACTATATGCCAAACGTTTTGGTAAAAAAGAGTTGACATCTACCCCCGGTGCCTTCGTAGGGTGCATACTACGAATTGTTGCCATTATCTCCTCCCCCGTAAATCTTGATCTCAAGAACTCATTCAAGCCATTAGTAACATGAATCAAAATACTTGAAAGGAGCCTCTTATTATCTCCTCTACCTTGTGAAGTGGACAACTTCGAAAAATACTGATAGGCAATTTTTTCAATCCCTTCATCTCCAACCATCATCCGACCATCCCCATCCTTAAGTCCATCAATAGATTTCACCTTTCTGCTTTGAGAAGCAAACCTATAAAAAACATGTATTTTGATCACCATTTCTCAACCAATTGGCATTTGCCTATTACTCTCAATACCTCTCTCATTTATCAATCTCCAAATTTAATTGTCTCTTCGTGATGACTAATTCTTCCAGCACCTCATCAGCTAGAGACTTACTATTTAGTTCATCTAACTGATGCTGTAATTTACTCATGGTCATCCTCGAAAATCGCCTCACCTCCTTTGCCCACCTCATTAACACAAACCCTCCGAATCAATCTATAGCTGTTAGACCTCCTCCTCACATGACTTCTCAAGTATCCAAGCTGCTTCAAATTTAAAGCTACGATACATATTCTCTTGCCTCTCAACCAAACTGCAAGTGTTAAGTAATAGTGGGCAGTGATCAGATATCGATTGCATATAATGTTTAAGGCTATAATTCAGAAATAAATCTCGGCACACCGTTATTGCTACCCCTTCTATCAAGCTTTTCCGAATGTTACTTTGAGACAATTTTCCATGCTTTCACATAAACCATTGGCCTGTGTCCCACATCTAAGAGATCAGTCATCAAGAGCAAACCTAAAAGCTTCCATACTCCTCTCATCTTTTAATCTCCCATTTTGCTTCTCATAAGAATACACTGTCACATTGAAATCACCCATAAGTAACCGTGGTTCAGTGCTCTCCACTGAAAGTCTTCATAGTAAATTCCATGATTGATGCCTTAAATTTTCCATTGGATGCCCGTAAAAACTAGTAAACTGCCAGCTGTTATCCTCTATGTCACCCTCCACCATCACATCTGTAATACCCCGAAAATTATTACAGTAAGAAAGTAAGATAATATCCTTGATATAGTAAAATAAGAAAATAAAGTGATAAAAGGGTAATATTGAGTTATGTCAACATTGGGAAGTATATTATGACATATTAATTCAAGAAAGGATTAAATTGTAAAAGTGAGAAAAGTTTTGTTGCCCAAGAGTAAATACTCAAAATTTGAGGGGTTAAAGTGTAAATAAAAAAATTTGAAGACCAATAGTGTAAATATTTAAGGGTGGAATAATCTAGAAACTAAGGGAAATGGATGAATTAGGACCAAATTGAAAATGTGAAGAATTTTGAGGGACTAAATTGCAATTTTACCAAATTAAGTGATGACTCAATGATGGAATTTCAAAAGATTATAAAGGGTAAAATGGTCAAATAGAGAGAGAATTCTAGAAGGTAATGGTGATGTTTGTGATATTTTTAATTAATTAATTAGATAATTGTTATTTAATTAATATTTTATTAAGATTTTTAATATTATTTTATTATTAGATGATTAATATAAAAGGGAGGAGATATGATGAAAAATCATCATCTTTCCATGCAACCAACGTTAGAAGAGAAGAGAAGAAAGAAAGTTTTACTTTCTTTACAATTTGGTCCTTTCACCAAAAATTCACTATTTTCACCTAAAAATCAAAAGAATTTCCATAGCTTCCAAGAGAGAAAAATAATAAGGAGACAATGGGGAGCTAGAATGTCAAGTTAGATTCAAGAAATAGAAGCTGGAGGAGAGAGAAAATCAAGTTAAAGATTGAAATCAATAGCATAAGGTAAGAACATCAAGATTTCAATATATTTTTAAGTTTGTTATTGTTGAGAAAGTATGGAAATGATGTTATAGTAGAGTTTTATTAAATAAAGTCTTATGTTCTTAATATATTAGTGAAGGGAAATAAGTGAAAATGATGGAAAATATTATAGAGAAAGGGAATAAGGGAGTTATAAATTTAGCAATCAACATCTTGCACTAAAACAATTTTGGACAGCAGCAGTAGGTTAAATTTGAAAAATCACCATAAATTGTGGAAATCGAATTAGAGAATGAAAAAAAATAGAATTAAAACTTATTAAGTCTAGTTTCCCATAAAAGAAATGGTGTAAGTAATGGAATTGTAAATCATGAGATATAATAAATTTTGTGAGACAAGTTCAGAATGAATTTGGGTTCCTCTGTTCTGACTTTGTAAAATCATAAAAATTTTAATAAAAATAATTATAGGCTTAAATTTATATGTTTAAAATCCTGAATGAGTCTATTTTTAATATAAACAAACGGAAACATCATCCAAATTCTGTACAAAGAGATAATTAATTTTTAGTGAAGAGGGGTCAAAATTGTCAAACAGTGAAATAAGGGAAACTTTAAAGAATAAACTGTACTTATTGGCTAAACCAAAAATTCTGAAAATTTTATGGTAAGAAGATATGTGAGTCTAGTTTCATAGTAATTTAGAGGATCTTAATTCGGAGTTCCATAGCTCAAGATATAAATAATTTAGTGGCTATCACTCAAGTGGACAGCTTTGAATTAATATATAAATAAATGATGGAATTATAGATAATGTTACATATAAGCATATTATACATTATGGATGTGGAATGGAGAGGAGGAGGAGGAAGAAAATAAATGATTATTCAACTAGCATGAGTTTTCATTAAAAATGGCCAATTTGCATGTTTTAGGTTTAAGAACTAAATTGAATAAAAGTAATATTTTAAGGGTAAATTGGTAAAAATGTCAAAAAGTGACCAAATTGCATGAAATGAATTGTTTTATTATTTAAATTAATAAATTGAATGAAATATTAATTTAGATCATGATTGGGTGGAAATTCGAGGAAAATAGAAAATTATCAAAATGTTCTTGAATTTTTGGTATTTCTGCAATTTAGTCTGGTAAGTTCGTGTAACTTGAATTATATTCTTAAATGCTTGAAATGTATGTTATTGATGTGAATATGATTTGAATGTTCATTGTATGAAACTTGATGAAGCATTGATATATTTGATAAAAAGGGGAATAATGCATTGAATGGATATATGAATGTTTATCACACTATCCATTAATTCTATCGGTAATTTTGGATGTTTTGATTCTAGTTATAATGACATGTATGAATTAAATTGGCCAACATTAGCTCATTAATGTTTTGATTTTGATTGATTTTAAGTATGAATGCTTGATGAAATGAAATGTCTGTAAATTAATTTGTAAACTCCGGTAATGCTCTATAATCCATGTTTTCGTCCCTTCTAAGATCACTTGTTTTCATTCCTCCCATATTCAATCCTAATTTTGCATTAACTTCTCTAAAATCAACATTTCTGAAAAGACCCTATATATTCATTTACTCACCCTCCTCCTCCTCCTTACCGAATGCCTTTCCCAAATCACTAAGTTGTGGACCTTTCCCCTCTTCATGTAACCAACTTGACGCTACCATTACTCATTTTGCAATTGCTTTAATTAAAAGATCCCATTCAAACACCATTTCTTTTTTTCGTGAACAATCTTCACTAGGCAAAATCTCTTCGAATGCCCCAACCATTCACACAGGAAACAAAACGCTAAAAATCTTTCATATTGGAATCGAGCAAATATGAAGCTTTTGTTACCCAAAACAATATTCTTCCTTCTCTTCAGCATATTCCTCACATCAATCTGTACCCTAATTCTCATGTAGCTTCGATAGCCCATATTTATGGATTTAGCGTCATAATCTAAAAATTGCCTAAGGAAATCACCAAACCATTTTTCCATCACCTCGGACATTAAACCCATCAAAAGATCATGAACCTGGATCTAAATCCACCCAAAACAACGGATCTTCCCCTACCTTTAATTTGTGGGAAATCAACAAATAATTATTAAACGTCCAAGGGCTTCCTTCCAAAAACCTATCCATGTTAATCTCAAAATAGAGCTTGAAAAAAAAACTTATTTCCCCCCAGATTTGTAATCATCACTCCCCCAAAAGGATGTCATAAATTAGTTAGGGTTGTACGCATAGCCTGAAATTTCACAACACTTGCAGTTAGGAAATTGCCCACTACACTCAAATTTCCCCCTCCTCCTCCGATCCCTCTTCCAAATCGATATGTCGAGTCTCATCTTCTCCACTAAAAAATAGACAGTGTCGCTATCTCTTCCTCTATTTCGCTGTCCCCGCCTCCAATCTTGTCCTTGAACCTTTCGCTGCGCAAAGGAACCGCTGAACAAAAAAACCTACTTTGGCTAAAATTATGCTATTAAAAGCAGACTCGAGATATATTATTTTTAAACATACATTTGTGTTCTATATTTATAGTTTCCACTATATCAATAAGGAATTCAACTTTTTACATTTTACGAATCTATATTATAGTAAAATTTTTATATCTCAAGTCACAGTAGACTGATTTGATAGAAAAGTGATTTAGAATTACTTTTTAAACAAATAAGAGTTATAATGATATTTTATGTGAAAGGTTTAAAAAATAAATAAAACTCACTGCTTCAAAATAATAAAAATAAATAAATGCCAACCAATCGAACTTGAAATTGATAAGGATTTATAAATAAGTAATTTAACACTTTACCTACAATGTAATTATTGAATACTTTTTTTATAAATATATTTTTAACATTTTACAATTTACAATTTAATCTAACATATAAAAGAAAAAAAATGTCTAGTTTTTTAAGAAAGAAATTGGACAAGTTTTTTAATCTAATTTCTTTAATGAAACCCATCATAATGAAATTAATAAAAAAAAAAACTGACACGTATCAGAAGAGTTGTACATATATCAGAGAAAGGGTAAAAAAAATTAGATTTTGAATATATTAGTTAAAATTTAGTTTTAGTCTTTTTAATACACTCAAATTTGTAGTACTTTAATTTAGTGTAAAACTGGAAACTGATTTTAATATTTTTAAAAAATCATATGAACTATTTTGACTGAAACCAAAATTTGACAAATGTATTCAAAATCTAAATTTCTTCTATCCTTTCTCCGCTATCTTTAAGTTGTTTTGATTTCCTGAATATTTCAAAACCTTGATTTGCTTTTCCTAATCAACTCTTCTTTTTCTTATATATATCTGGAAAAAATATTGGTCATTCATGGTATTTTAGCATTTATATTATGAGTCAAGCATTTGATCTCTTTTATTAAAAAATATGTAAATTAATTTATACAATAATTAAAAAACAAATTAATTCTTTGCATGTCGACATGAGATACATACAACATGTCACATACGTTAATTTTTAACAGTAAAGATAAATAAAATTTTTAATTAAAAGATTATAATGACGAATCGACTTTTTATGATTATTAAAAAACAATACAATCTGACTCTAAACTCGTTACTTCCTAAAAGAGTTACAAATTCTGCACGTGGTTTTTTTCTAATTCGGATAGAGATATAGGGTAAACATATCTTAAAACCTACACATAAAGCCAACTTTTATACCATTTAAGAAGAAATTAAGGATTTAATATTTTATTATTATATAATTTACAACATTATAATAGTTTTAACTCAAAGCGCCAAGTTAAATTCTGAAATCATCATTTTTAATATTTTTTTATACAATGCCTACTTTTATCCATAGACTAAAAAAAAAAACATGCATTAACGCACTCGAATTTACTTCCACCTGCATTCATTTTAGATATCATGCAAGAAAAAGGGTATATCAAAACAGGGTGGCGGGTATTCTTCACATCTTGCTAATACATGGGTGCAGTTTAACCATGAAAAGCAGGAGAGGCGTGTATGGTAAACAAGAAATGCTTGTCATCAAAACATGAAAAAATTTCATTTAACAAGAAATGTATGTATATATAAAATAAATTATAAAAAAAAATGGAAGTAAAACACAAGACATACCACCTGCTGATGCTTTCACAGAAATCCCTAAAATTTCAGTTTAAGAATTGAGACTATACATGATGGGCTTACTGCTTTCCTTGAATAAAAAGAACCCAAAAAATTGACAGTGAGAAGAGATACGAGTCGCGAGAAGCCGACAGGTTCTCCATCTTCGTCAGACTGGAATGTTCCAGTGATCATAATATCGAGCAACCAACATATGACTTTTTCTTCTTAATTTTTTTCGGAGGCTGGAGCACTACCTTAATCGCTGAATCAAAGACTGCCTTCACATTCTGCAGTAAAGCAGTCACACAAAATCTCATGGGAAATAAAAAAACAGAGACTTCCACAGGTTTTCGGTTAACAAAATATGAAGAAAGTATATAGAGAATATGTAACCTGCTGTGTTTTTGAACTACATTCGACGTAGGAAGGGGATTCTATCTGTTTCCTTAATTCCTCTCCCTCAAGAAAAAGCAATGCAACACAGATATTTTAAATAAATGAGACACATTCCACACCATAAAAAAGAAAGAAGAAACAAAAAAGAATCAATATCGTTTAAATATGTACCTGATCTGCGGATATAGGCGTTGAACCTGGATGGTCTATAAAGAATTGTTCATCATCCCGAAGATCTGCAGCCAGAGAAAACAAGAGAACGTTTGACGAAACAAAATGAATTTCATCAACATTGGTATAAAAGGATACTCTATGTGGCAATGACATGTGGACTTCAAGTCCATTGGCACTATGTCCAAGGTTCAAACCTGGTGCTCCAACCCATCCCATCCATAAATATATAATTTGTATGCTTGTTTCGATACTCTATTAATTTGAGAAAGTTTTCAAACCAAATGCAATTCACAAACAAGACTTAAATCATGTAAAAGAATACCGTTGTCCTGGGAATAAGAACCATACCAAGCTTAGTTCCAACAAGTACTATTGGAACACCAGGTGCGTAATGCTTTAATTCAGGAATCCACTGAAATGGAGAGAATGAAACACACATGAAAATCAGGCACATGCATTACAGATATACTGCACCAAATTATTATCTAAAAAGAGAAGATATTTGATGTTTAAACCTTCTTGGCAACGTTTTCATAACTGGCCTTGCTGATGAGAGAAAATGCAAGAATAAATACATCAGCCCCACGATAGCTCAGTGGTCTTAATCTATTGTAATCCTCCTGACCTGTTTCAAGACCATGATTTCAGACCCAAAAGCAAGAAATAAAACAAACTTAATAATAGAAGAGGAATTTCAGAAACTAATTTTCCAAATTACCGGCAGTATCCCATAAACCTAAGTTGACAGTGTTACCATCCACAACAACATTTGCACTGAAATTGTCGAAAACAGTCGGCACATAGTCCTGTTACCATAACAATGTAAAACCAAAAAAAAAAAAAGTTAGCAGAATCAGTACCAAAATAAGCTAACCCTCACAAAAGAGCACAAAGCCCCAATCTTGGTTTAAATTTACTGCGACAAGATGTGGTTGCACCTGATCTGCTTACATTGTGAGGCATTAAAACAAAACTTAACAGCATTTATAAAAGACAGCATAATTTTCCGAGGAAATTCAAAGTTGCAAATACAGAACCAAGCTCACACAAACGTTAAAGAATTCTTCTTTCACTTATTCGAAAACAATAAATACACAGACACACACACATGTTCAGCTAATATTAAAACCGCAGATAAATCATGAGATCATGCAACGAAGATGAGGAAAATGCAGGAAAGAGGCTGACCGTAGGAAAAGTATTACTGGTGTAGGAAATCAGCAAGCAAGTCTTGCCGACGGCGCCGTCGCCGACGGTTACACATTTTATGAATCTGGAGGCGCTCATTTCCCTTCGCCGCCGTACGGAAAACCGCCTAAAGCCTGCTTTACCCCTCTCTCCGATATATATATATATAGTTTTCCTCCAAAAAAATGATATTCTCAGATATGGTTGACGGTGTTGTTGTTGTTGTTGGAGTTAAGCAAAGAATGAGGATCCATAGGCCTCATCATTTGTCTCCACGAGGCAAACCCTAAGGAGCAGAAAGATTGGAGAGAAAAATGCAAAGTTAAAACGAGAGAGAAAATGTGGAGAAAGAAAAGGGGGGAAATGTGGCAAAATGAATGGAAGGAAATTTGGAGGAATTTAGAATAAATCACAAATGACGATTGCGGTTTAAGCGTAAGCCTCTATTAACAACTCCCTTACTATTAATATCATCCTTTTCACATTCCAATGATATCGTCGTCGTCGTCCTCCTCCTCCTCCTCCTCATCATCATCATCATCCAATAATTAAACAAAATTAGATCATTTGTTAATTTAGACGAATGGATCAATCATTCGCATGATTCAGGTTGATCATTCATATAGTACTTGTTTTTTTTATTTATCATTATAATATTAATAATAATAATAAAATTTAAATTCAGTAACATAAATTTTATCCATTTTTCCAAACTCATGTTAACACCAAATTTGAGTAAATCACGCGGGAATATTTCCTTCTCCTTCTTTTCATCATCGTCTCATCGCGGATGCTCTTTGAAAAGATAAACAGTTGACTATAAAAATATACTCTATTCTCATGAGTGAATATCAAACTTCAAGTACATGGTTAAAAAAATAAATCGAGCAATCACACTACACCTCATTTATAAAAAGCTCTAGCTGATAAATTTCCTTTGTATGGGGTGAATTTGCCTCCGATGAGATTAAAGAAAATGATGTAGTGTGCGTTTAGATTCAACAGCAACTGTAGTAATGAAGTGAAAATGAAAAATGACTATTAAGAATATTATATTAAAAATATAATATAATATAAGTTTTAGAATATTTTACTTTTTTGAAATTATTAAAAGTGCGTGAAATTATAATTTTATTTAATAAAATAATAATGTGTATCATAATATTTTTATAAACATTTTAATTATTTGTTTTATATTTATTTTAAATTATTTATTATATTAAATGATAAATATTATTTATTTCTATAGTTAATTCATTTCTTTAAAAATGACAAGTATTATTTTTAAAAATAATATAATAACACCATACTTTTGTCTAAAAAGATTCATCCTTCGATAAATTTTTAAAGAATTTACTTGGATTTTTTAAAATACAAGAAAATATATTAATATTGGAAATTGGAAATTATAATTTTATTAATAAAACTATATGTATAAAATATTTTTGAACTTTTTTGATTGATATAATTATTTATTATTTATTATTTATTTAAATAATTATTTAGCTTAATCCTAATGTATTGATAATGATTTTATAAGTACTTAACGATATTTAACCTATAAATTTTTTTAGTATTAACATATAAAAATTTACGTTAAAAAAACCTATGAAATTTTATTAATGTCATTTATATGTTCATATAAAGTTTTTAACTAATGTATTTTTATTATATATTTTTTTTGTAATTTAAATTAAAAACGCACTTCAATATGAGCAATTACAAAAGAAGCTAATAACCTTCAGCATCGAAAAACATTATAAAAGCAGGGATAATTTTGACAGAGAAAATTTTTTTTCTAAACCCACTTCACCCAATTACACTTCAACTTAGATAAAAAATGTTGAACTCGAGGATCACCGTGTCTTCCATGATTGGACCCAAAGCTTTAGGGTTAGACGACTGGGAATTCTCGTCGTCTCCATCAGTGCATTGCCATTTCTCTGGTGTCAAATGCGACGAGGATCACCGTGTTGTTGCTCTGAATGTGTCGTTTACTCCCTTCTACGGCACCATATCTTCCGAGATAGGGCTTCTGAACAAGCTCGTGAACCTTACCATTTCTAAGGTTGAACTTACGGGGAATATTCCTACGGATATGAGGAATTTGACTTCTCTCAAGACATTCAACATCTCCAATAACTATTTCCGGGGGAGTTTCCCTGGTGAAATTCTTACAGGTATGACCCAACCTGAGATTCTCGATGCTTATAACAATAACTTCACCGGCCTTCTCCCCGTTGAACTCGCCAACCTGAAACATCTGTCTTTCGGAGGCAACTATTTCACGGGAGAGGTCCCCGACAAGTACTCCGACATCCAGAGCTTGGAATTCTTGGGTCTAAATGCCAATGATTGAACTGGGAAAATCCCTGCCTTCTTGGGTCATTTAAAAAACCTTAAAAGCTTGTTCCTCGGATATTCCAACGCCTTCCATGGAGGAATCCCACCTGAGTTTGGGTCCTTAACTCAACTCAACTCAAATCCCTCGACATGGCAAGCTGTAACCTAACCGGTGAGGTTCCCGAGAGTTTGGGTAATTTGAAACGCTTGCGTACATTGTTCCTTCAACAGAACTCCCTCACTGGTCGGATCCCTTCCCAACTCGCTGGTTTAACTAGCTTGAAGGATCTTGATCTTTCCTTGAATGAACTAACGGGGGAGATACCAGAGAGTTTCTCTGCCTTGCAGTGTTGCGGAAGCGACGATAATATTAATAACAATATTATCAGAAATATTTAGATAATTGTTATGCCAACAATTATACTAAGAAAATTCCCAGTTAAATTGGAGGGGTCACAAATGGTCCCGCTTAAAACCCAACAACTAGACAGAACTCACTTAGATATTTATAGCAATAATAACTAAATAAATATAACCAACATAAAGCTATTAAATATAAGCAAACAAATAAGAAATAAAATACCAGAGTTTTAACGAGGTTCGGCCAATTTAGCTTACGTCCTCGGACACTACCAAATTAATATTTCCGCTAGAAATATTACAAAAGAGAATTTTTTGGGATGATAAAACCTAAGGGGGAAGGTATCTATATATAACAAACCAAACCCCCTCCCTTTCTATCTTTTCCTAATGTGGGATATTGCCAATATTCAACAAATCTCCACCTTGGCGATATTCCACATCTTCGAACATCTTCTCATAACACAAACTTCAATAGTGTCTTCAAATTTGCGCCAACGACGCCATATCAAATGTATCGGACATTGATCAAGTCTAAACAATGTTCAAACTTGGCCCTTGTAACCACCTTAGTCAGCATATCTGCAGGATTCTCCGTAGTGTGAATCTTTTGGAGAAGTATCTCCTCTTCTTCGAGAATTTCCCGCACAAAGTGATAGCAAACGTCTATGTGCTTCGTTCGTGCATGAAAGACTTGATTCTTTGCTAAATGAATAGCACTCTGACTGTCAGAATATACCTTAAGTTGTTTATGACCAACTTCCAAGTCTTTAAGCAATCCGTGAAGCCAAATTGCTTCCTTCACAGCCTCTGTCATTGCCATATACTCTGCCTCTGTTGTAGACAAAGCCACCGTGGACTGTAAGGTAGATTTCCAACTAACTGGCGCTTTCGCTAAAGTAAACAAATAGCCAGTTGTAGACCGTCGCTTATCCAAATCACCTGCATAATTAGAATCACAATATCCAACTATGCATTGACCAAATGATTCATCCCACTCGAATGCCAATCCGACATCTATGGTATTTTGGAGATACCTCAGAATCCATTTCACAACTTGCCAATGACCCCTGCCCGGATCATGCATGTACCTGCTAACAACACTAACAGCCTGTGAAATATCTGGTCTCGTACATACCATTGCATACATCAAGCTTCCAACTGCATTTGCATATGGGACTTTTGCCATGTACTCTCGTTCTTCCTTAGTCGTTGGAGATAACTGGTTACTTAGTTTAAAATGAGGAGCAAGTGGGGTACTTACAGGTTTTGTACCTTCAGACATACCGAAACGTTGTAGTACCTTCTCCAAATACTATTTTTGTGACAGCCAAAGTTTGCCCCTCTTTCTATCCCGAGTTATTTCCATGCCGAGAATCTTCTTGGCTTCCCCTAAATCCTTCATCTCAAACTCTTTACTCAACTGAGCCTTCAGTCTATCAATCTCCATTTGGCTCTTTGCTGCAATCAGCATATCATCAACATACAAGAGTAAGTAGATGTAAGAACTATCTTGAAGCTTGCGCAAATACACACAATGATCGTATTTGCTTCTTTTGTACTTCTGGTCCTTCATGAACATGTCAAATCGTTTGTACCATTGTCTCGGAGATTGTTTCAATCCGTACAACGATTTGCTAAGTTTACAAACCCAATTTTCTTTACCAGCAACCCTGTATCCATCTGGCTGAGTCATATAAATTTCCTCCTTCAAATCACCGTGTAGAAACGCGGTCTTCACATCAAGTTGAGTTAGCTCCAAATTCAACTGCGCTACCAAGGCCAACAAAATTCTAATGGAGGAATGTTTAACAACTGGAGAAAATACCTCATTATAGTCAATTCCCTCCTTCTGAGCGTAGCCTTTAGCCACCAACCTTGCCTTGTAACGAATATCTTCTTTGTCAGGAAATCCTTCTTTCTTTGCAAATACCCATTTGCAACCAATCACCTTCTTCCCTTTTGGTAGTTGTGCCAGCTTCCACGTCTTGTTTTTCTCTAGAGATTGCATTTCCTCTTCCATTGCACCTAACCATCTATTATTCTCTAAACTTTGAATGGCTTCGGTGTAAGTGGATGGAATATTATCAACAACTGGAAGTGCATAAGCTACCATGTCAGTGAAACGAATAGGTTTTTGAATTTCTCGTCTCTGCCTTCTGACTGCAATTGGCTCTGATTGCTGTTGAGGTTCTTGGGTAGAAACCTCTTCCTCATCTGACTCTGCATCTGCCAATGAAGAATCACTAGTGGTACCTTCTGCTGGAATTACCACACTCTGCTCAAACTCCACCTGCTGCGGAGTACACTCCACCTGCTGCGAAGTACTACTCACTCCTTCTGGATTTACCTTATTCAACATGGAAGATTCATCAAAGGTAACATCCCTACTGATTATCGTCTTCTTTGCCTCTAGACACCACAAACGATATCCCTTAACACCAGCATTGAAGCCCATGAATAGAGCCTTCTTTGCTCTTGGATCTAACTTTGATTCTTTCACATGATAATATGCAATAGAACCAAAAATACGCAAGGTGTCATAATCAGTAGCAGGTTTTCCATACCATTTCTCCAAAGGAGTCTTGCCATTTATAGCAGATGATGGCAAATGATTGATGAGATGTTGAGCGTACGTTACAGCCTCAGCCCAAAACTTTTTATCTAATCCAACATTAGATAACATACATCGAACTTTCTCCACAAGCGTTCGATTCATACGCTCTGCCACCCCATTCTGTTGCGGTGTTCCACCTACGGTGAAGTGCCTTACTATGCCACAATCTTAGCATATCTTCAGGAATGGATCGCTTTTATATTCTCCACCGTTGTCTGATCGGAGAACCTTAATCTTCCTTCCTGTCTGATTTTCAACTTTAGTTTTCCACTTAAGGAAAACTTCAAGCACCTCATCTTTGTTCTTCATAGGAAACACCCAAACTCTTCTGGAAAAATCATCAATAAAGGTGACAAAATAATGTCTTCCTCCAAGTGATGGAGTCTTGGACGGTCCCCATACATCAGAATGCACATAATCCAGAATACCTTTAGTATTGTGAATCCTAGTGCCAAATTTCACCCTTCGTTGTTTTCCCAAAACACAATGCTCGCAAAATTCAAGTTTGCAAGTCTTTGTACCTTTCAATAATCCTTGTTTGGCTAGAGTTTGCAAGGATTTTTTACCAGCATGGCCCAAACGCATATGCCACAGCTGTGTTACCTCAGCGTCCTTCTTGGTACTCGAAATTGCTGCTGCTGTTGTCCCCACCACTGTACTACCTTGGTAGTAATACAGATTGTTCTTTCTTATGCCTTTCAACATCACCAATGCTCCTAAAGTTGTTTAAGAACTCCATCTCGTATTGTCACAACTAGGCCTTTAGATTCTAACAACCCCAAAGAGATGAGATTCTTCTTCAACTTTGGGACATATCGTACATCTCGTAAAATTCTAGTAGATCCATCATGACTCTTCAGTTTAATTGAACCTATCCCGGCTATTTTACATGTGTTATCATTACCCATGTAAACAACCTCTCCATCTAGTTTTTGAAATTCAAAGAACCATTCCCAAATGGGACACATATGATAGGAACAACCAGAATCCATGATCCACTCATCTGCATGTAATGTTGAAGATGTCATACTAAGAGAAAAGTCTGACTCTGCTTCACTATTGCATTCTGCAACATTTGCATCTTGCGGAGTCTTCCCTTTTTTCTTCAATTTTGGACAATCTTTCTTCCAATGTCCTTTTTCTTTGTAAAAGGAACATTCATCTTTGGCAACAGCTCGACCTTTGGACTTTCTTCTCTTCCCCTTAGACTGACTTTCCTGACGATCTCTTGTTACCAATGCTTCCACTGCTGCTTCACTTGAACCTTTCAACTTATCCTTTCGGCGTAGTTCATAGCTATACAATGCAGCAGTTACTTCATTGAAAGTTACTTCCGACTTTCCATGAAGTAAAGTAGTTTCAAGGTACTCAAACTCCTCTAGAAGCGATCCCAACAACATTAACGCCAAGTCTTCGTCTTCAAAAGTCACATCCAAATTCAACAAATCAGCCACCAGCTGATTAAAATTGGTAATGTGCTCGTTCATCGTGGTACCAGGAACATAACTGAAACGAAACAGTCTTTTCTTCATATGCAACTTATTTTGACTGTTCTTCTTCAGGAATTTCTCCTCCAATGCTTTCCATAATTTACTTACAGAAGTCTCTTTACTGAATATATACTTTTGCTCTCTGGAAAGACATGATCGAATTGTACCACATGCCAATCGGTTGATGGTCTTCCATTCTTTATCATCAACCCCTTCTGGTTTTTCTTCCTCAATGGCAATATCTAGACCTTGTTGAAAGAGGGCATCTAGAAGCTCACTTTGTCACATGCCGAAATGACATGTTCCATCAAAAATTTCCACTGCAAATCTCGTATTTGCAGTTTCAACCCTCGACAAAATGTACGAAGTGGAAGTTGTTGATATGGATGGTTTTTCTTCTGTCATTTTTGCCATAGCTTCTATTTAATAGCCACCAAATGCGGAATACCCACAAGCTTTAGGAAATGTTTCTGATGTGTAAGATCAGACTAAGCTGCAAACACAGAGCATACTACAAAACCTTGGCTCTGATACCAATTGTTGCGGAAGCGACGATAATATTAATAACAATATTATCAGAAATATTTAGATAATTATTATGCCAACAATTATACTAAGAAAATTCCCAGTTAAACTGGAGGGATCACAAATGGTCCCGCTTAAAACTCAACAACTAGACAGAACTCACTTAGATATTTATAGCAATAATAACTAAATAAATATAACCAACATAAAGCTATTAAATATAAGCAAACAAATAAGAAATAAAATACCAGAGTTTTAACGAGGTTCGGCCAATTTAGCTTACGTCCTCGGACACTTCCAAATTAATATTTCCGCTAGAAATATTACAAAAGAGAATTTTTTGGGATGATAAAACCTAAGGGGGAAGGGTTCTATATATAACAAACCAAACCCCCTCCCTTTCTATCTTTTCCTAATGTGGGATATTGCCAATATTCAACATGCAGAACATTTCTATGATCATTTTGTTCAAAAATAAGCTCCACGGTTCAATCCCGTCGTATGTAGGTGACTTACCCCAACTCGCAGTGCTTAAACTGTGGGAAAACAACTTCACGGGTGAATTGCTGGAGAATCTTGGCCGCAATGGGAAGCTCTGTAATCTTGACGTTTCTTCGAATTACCTCACCGGGTCGATTCCACTAGATTTGTGTAAGGGAGGGACGTTACAGGAGTTGATTCTGATGGATAATTTCTTCTTCGGTCCACTCTCTGAAAAACTCGGAAACTGCAAATCTCTTACCAAGATTCGTATCAAGAAAAATAATCTCAATGGAACGATTCCGGCTGGAATTTTCAACTTGCCCTCGCTGAGTTTCGTCGAGCTAGACGATAATTTCTTCGCCGGTGAACTCCCACCGCGTATGTCATGTGATTCACTTGAAATGTTAAAAATCTCAAACAATTTGATCAGTGGTGAAATCCCTCCAGCGGTCGGAAACTTGCGCAGTTTACAAGTTTTGGAGCTTGCAAGGAACAAACTTTCAGGTGAAATCCCTCCTTCTATCTCTCGCTGTACTTCGCTCACTTCAATTGATTTTAGTCTGAACAGTCTCAGCGGTGAAATCCCAAAAGGAATTAACAAGTTGGAACATTTAAGCAATCTCAATGTCTCCAGGAACCGGTTAACAGGTGAAATCCCTGCTGAAATCGAGAACATGACGAGCCTCGCAACACTTGATGTTTCGGACAACAATTTGATTGGAAGGGTCCCCTGTGCAGGCCAGTTCTTATTCTTCGATGATAGCTCGTTTAGTGGAAACCCCAACCTCTGTCCCCCGAACGATAGTCATTGTCCAGCTAGAGGTTCAAGCTATGGTCACGCACCATGTTAATCATACTAGAGGGAAACTAGAGTTTGGAGTCCAACCAACACAAAGGATGTTGAATCTTATAAATGTATACGTAATTCGTGTATTAAAAAATATACTAGGTTAATGTAATATGGAGATGTTACTTCACTTCCAACTTCCTTGCTTTCCAAACTTGATCAAGCTTGGTGTTGTACTAAAATATGGGTTGGGAAGATTTACTGTTGTGTCTACGGACGTCGCATCAGCATGCATGGTTTCTTCCCTCTTGTTACTTTAAAGCCTTTATAAGATAAATGCCTTAAATAGTTTTTAATCCAATCAACTCCATTTAGCAACTTATGGAATATAGTTGCAGTTTACAACTGATGGAAAAAAAATGGTAACTAATTAGGGTTTGATGTGGAAAGCTTAATTGATTTTTTAAATTATTCAAGTCTAATAATTATTAAAATATTATAAAAATTATCGAAAAACTATAAAAATTTAAAAAGAAACTATTAGAGATTAAGCAATATTACCAATATGTTATGAAATTATTATAAAAAATTATAAAATGATAAAAATAATATACAACATTTAAATATAAAATTTATAAAAATAAGGGACATATTTGATAAACTGGCTATGAAATTTAAAAATTTTACAAGTAAGATTGGATTAATGACAAGTGTAGATAGAGTATATTAAAAAAAAATTGGGCATGGCACTGCCAATTTACCAAATACTCACCTAATAAATTATAAATAAATATTATAGAAAATTTTTGTTGTTTTGTATGTTTGGGATCTTTGGTTTTAGTAATAAGAGACTCTTGAAGTGTGATGGTGATCGTGCTTGTATAGGGTGCTGACTAAGGAGTTTGAGTGACAATAATTTAGTATTTGGTGGCTTAAAATGAATTATGAATAATAGTTTTGGCCAAAGAGAGGTGATGCAAGAAAAGATAATTTTTTAAGAAATATATTATAAATTATTAAATATTATTAAAAATAAAATAGAAAAAGTAGAAAAAATATAAATCATTAAAAAATTATTGAATATTATAAAAATTTAAAAACTACTACTTTTATAAATTTTCATGATAAACAATTAGAGTACATGTAATAAATTTTCAACCAAATGACCTTCTCTGCAATTCTCGTACCAGGAACTGTTTCGAGTATAGGCTCAAACGAATTCAAATCAAATATAGAACCATAAATTATTTACTTACTTTTGAGTGAGAATGCAAAATTCTCTCTTTAATAGAAATCGATAGAATTATTATTTCAAAAAAATTAGAATTTATATTTAAAAAATAAATTCTCACTATTTTCAAGTCTCAAAATTGTGTATTTAGCCCTATCGGTGTTATCTATTTATAAGGAGAAGAAGTAGAACAATTGTTGGATTAGTAGAAGTTTATTTCAATAAAATAAAAATAAAAACAAAATACAACTAGGAAAGAGAAGGGCGGCAACCCTAGTTAAATATACTAGGGTTTGTCGTCCTATATACTAATATAAGGGGTTTTAAGGCCTCTCCTGTATAGGTTCTAATTATAAATGCTTCCTGAACTTTTAACCCAACACTTTATAATTCAATCTAATCCAATACATGTTTTTCTATTTTTCAAAATAAACATCATAAATTAATTTAAATAAATAAATAATTTTCTCAATTAAATAATTTTCTCAACCTGATTCCAATTCCGTCAAAATCACTACAACTTTACTGTAAAAGAATCTATGAGAAAACATATTTAATATTTCTACATTCAACGAAGCCACAATGACCAAATAATTTAATTCTATTTTCAAATTCAATTAATTAATTAATTAATTTTCCAAGTCATTTCCATTTAGTGAAAAAACTACATTCATTTCTGAATGTTTCCGATTTCTCTAACTTTACCATTTCTATTCATTTATGTTCATTTGATTCAATCTGTAATTTTTTTCTAGTTTTAACTAGCTAGTGGAGGGACCGATTGGACATATGTGATTAGGGCTCAAATGATTAATAATTAAGTTCCAGCCTTTTGCCTATTAATTAGAAACTCATTTAGTCACGAAGTCATTCTACTATAGTATCGTGACTAAGCTCTCCTAATGACATACCATTAAGAAAGCAACTCGATCAGTATTCTTCTAATGACCTTGTCATAAGTGTGTTACCCGCATATGATATCCTTAATCTCTTTTGGATAAATCTTCTCTCCCTGTATGATCCTATTTTATCTCATGGTAACCATTACATCTTTCTTCACGAAAAGTCAATTACTACTAAATAGTAATCAAGTCATTCATCACAAATAAGAACAACTCGTGGCCACTTTTACTTTTCATCAATTATGTAATGCTAATGAGAGAATATCATTTACTCGCGTATTGGGTTATGATTCAACTATTGTGAATGATGCTACATAACGTAGAATTCATACACCTAACACACCAACTTTGATTCTATTTAAACTCAGGTTTTTACTTACATCAAAGTATTCGAGTCACGCATATATAATTCATCATCCACTCAAGATTAATGTATGACACTCTTTAAACGTCATAAGTGTGACAGCCCTAAAGTGACCCTAGTCGGAAAGCAGTCTCGGGACCGCTAGACCGAGTCACCAAATTATTTGAATGTGATAATTATTGCCTAAAATATGTGAATATAAATGTGTGAAAGTTTTAAGCTTCGATTTAGTTAATTGCATGTGAATTTAGTTGATAGGACTTATGTGAGAAAATTTAGAAATGTGCTAGGCAAATGCAAGTGGCCTAATAGTGCATGTAATCAAAGGGGTGGACTTGCATGTCAATTTCCCCCCCATTTAAGTACTAGTGGCCGGCCATGACAAGGGATGATGGGCAAAACATGTCATGAAACATGTTGTGTTAATGGAAGAATAAAATAAGAAGCATGGGCAAAACATGTCATGAAACATGTTGTGTTAATGGAAGAATAAAATAAGAAGCATGGGCAATAAACTAATAAGAAATTGAAGGAAGAAAACAAAGAGAAAAAAATGTGTTCATCATTCTCATGCATGACCAAAAAAAAAAGAAGAGAAAAGCTCTCATGTTGTTCTTGGCCGAATAGGAGAAAGAAAAAGAAGGAAAAAGAGCTTTGAGGAAATCGGCTATGGTGGTTTGATAGACTAAGGTATGTTTGATGATGTTCCATGAGATGCATGCATGTTTTAGTAGTTAGCTTGAGTTCTAAATAGCCCATGGATCAAATCTTTACTATGTCATGGAGATGATATTCGGCCAAGGTGGATTGGTGTTGATATCATTTGCATGCTAAAAGTGAAGCTTTGTAATGGTGCTTGTGATGGTGGATTGATGATTCTTGAATATTCTTTTTAGCATTTTTGAGTGAGACATTAAGTTCTTTGTTTAACCATGACCAAAAATTGAAATGGTATGGTGTTGTGATGCAATCGGCCCCAACATAGACATGTATGTTCGGCCACATGAATAAGTACATAAGTTATGTGTATATTCGGCCATAAGCTAGCAAAATGAGACTTTAATGAGTTAAATTTGTTTGAATTAAGCTCAAGAGCAAAGGGAAACTAAATCCGATAAAGGGAAGGAAAAAGTGGTCGAATAGCCGTCGAAACCGTTCGACAACATCCGAGGTAAGTTCTTGAGTAATAGAGCTTAAATTATTATTTGATTAGATCATGTTTTAAGCAAATCAAAATCGTGCTCTTTGTGTATGGCTATTGAGCCGAAATGGCAAGAGTGATAAGTGTCTTTTGTTTGAGTTTTGCTAATGAAAATGAAATACGAATGTGTTATGATTTATTATTAAATGTGCATGGTTATTCGAATGATGTCCGGGCTAAGTCCCGAAGGCTTTGTGCTAAGTGACCATATCCGGACTAAGATCCGAAGGTATTTGTGCGAGATACTAATTCCGGGCTAAGCCCGAAGGCATTGGTGCGAGTTACTAAATTCGGGTTAAGTCCCGAAGGCATTTGTGCGAGTTACTAAATCCGGGTTAAATCCCGAAGGCATTTGTGCGAGTTACTATAACCGGGCTATGTCCCGAAGGCATTTGAACGAGTAGCTATATCCGGTTAAATTCCGAAGGTACGTGATTTGGGAATGAATGATCTTGCTGTAAAAATTTCAGTTAATACGCTTGTAACATCCCAACATTGAGGTATGTTTCGTATGTGCTTTGAATTAGTTGAGCCCTTACAAATAAGTATTCGCTCAGTTGATAAATGAGCTACCGGCCTTTGGCTAAGTTGATCTTTGTGTATGACTAAAAAGGGTTGGTAATGTGAAGTAAGTATGATATTGAAAATTTGTGCATATGAAATTATCCGTTTAGCTACATGAATGTTATACTTTGATTGTGTCTAAATTCTTTGCTCAAAACTTACTAAGCATTTAATGCTTACTCCGTTTCTTTGATTCTCTGTTTTATAGATTTTGGTTCTTCAGCTATCGGACTCGGGATTTTGAAGTCGAAGTCGCCCACACTATCAAAGCCCCCTTTTGGTACAATTTTGGTTGAACTTCGAAATGGCATGTATAGGACTACCCTTTTTGTTGTGGGTCATGGACCCTTTGGATTTGTATAATTTTGGATAGCCATGCGAAAATGGCTTATATATGTTTGAGCATAATGTTATACTCATTTGGTATGGATATGCTTAACGAGGATTGGCCATGGGAATGGTTAATCACTATCATAATTTGTGCTATTTATGCTAAAAGGGCTAGTTGAATCATGGAAACTATGAAATAGGTAAAGTCTACCTTAAAGGCAGATGCTGACAGCAGCAGTGATGTAGATTTGGAAAATCACTAAAAATAGTAGGAATGGAATTAAATAGTGAATAAATTATGCAAACGAACCTTGATGAATCTATTTTCATAGGAAAGTAACGAAACGTTCATATGAATAGTATATTATGAGATGCTAAAGTTTTTGTGAGACAGGACCAGAACTGTTTCTGGATTCCCTGTTCCGACTTTGGAAATTCATTATAAATTGACCAGAGATAATTAGAAGTCATGCCATATGTGAATAGATTCCTTTTTGAGTCTATTTTCTATAGAAACAAACGAAATTAGTATTGAATCCCTGTACAGGGAGATATCCAAGTCGTAATGCGCAAAGGTCAGTGTAGTCGATCCCTATAACATGGGAGACTTTGACTAATAAACTGTACTAATTGGCCCGACCAAAAATTCTAGAAAAAAATTTGTAAATGCATATATGAGTCTAGTTTCAGGGAAAAATCACGAAGCTGATTTTTGAGTTGTGAAACTTAAGATATGATTTTTAAGGTGACAGTGACGCAGTTAGCCAGCTTGCCTGGAAAATTTAAAATGGATTGTGCAATGAAGTGATTTAAGTCTGCAAACCCCTCGTGTCCGACTCCGGCGACGGACTCGGGTACGGGGTGTTACAATTTTATTGGTATCAGAGCTACGGTTTAGTCGATTCTAGGACTACCGTAATACGTTTGGGTCTAGCTATACATGCCATTTTGTGATTATTTGATAGTGTGGTGATTTCTGACGATTGAAAATGTGTTTATTTATAGTAATGGATCCCGATCCCGACCGAGCGGTAGCTGATGATCTGGAGAGTGTGGCGCCTGCTCCCGCACAAGGGACAGCGCCGGTGGACTCTCAACCTATTGCTAGCAACCCGAATGATGAAGCTAGACAAGCTTTTTATAGCGTAATGAATGATTGGTTCAACCAATACATTCGAACTAATACGGCTGTTCCACAACCTCCATTCCCGACTAATGCCACCCCCGCACCTACAATACCTCCGGTAACTGACCAAATAAGGTCAAATAAGCCCCCAGTTGACAGAATCCGAAAACATGGGGCTACTGAATTTAAAGCTACGGATAGCGACGATGCCGAGCAAGCTGAATTTTGGTTGGACAACACTATCCGGGTACTCGATGAGCTATCTTGTACACCCGATGAATGCCTAAAGTGTACTATCTCCTTGCTACGCGATTCTGCCTACTATTGGTGGAGTACTCTGACTTCTGTTGTGCCCCGATAGCAAGTAACTTGGGAGTTTTTCTAAACTGAGTTTCGGAAAAAGTATATCAGTCAGAGATTTGTTGATCAAAAACGAAAGGAATTTCTTAAGCTTAAGCAAGGTTCTATGTCAGTTACTGATTACGAGCGAAAATTTGTTAGACTTAGTAGATACGCTCGGGAATGTGTTTCGTCTGAGGCTATCATGTGTAAACACTTCGAGGATGGGCTGAATGAAGATATAAAAATGTTCGTTGGCATTCTTGAAATACGAGAGTTCGTAGTACTTGTCGAGCGAGCTTGTAAAGCCGAAGAGCTTAGAAAAGAAAAACAAAAAGTTGATGTGGGAACTGGAGAGTTTCGTAAAAGATCCTCGGGAAAGTCTCTTCAACAGGCATCGAAGAAATTTCGAGATGATGTGGGCCGGTCTAGAGGCACTTCGGGCCTTTTTAGATGAGATCGTGATCGACCCCCTGTGGGTACACGAGGCACTTCGGTCGCTAGTGTTGGAAATGATCGTCGGGACAGAGCGGAGTGCCAGTATTGTGGTAAATGGCATTCGGGGAGTTGTAGATTCCATGATCGCTCCTGTTACAAGTGCGGATCAGCTGACCACTTCATTAAGGATTGCCCGAGGTTGTCTGAACAGAATATAAATCAAAGCAAGAAACCGGGTGCTACCACTGTTCGAGGTAGACCATCTAGAAATACGGGCAATGCTAGTGGTGGTCAGAGAGGATCTAGAGATGCTACGACCAGATCCGAGGCTCGCGCTCCTGCTAGGGCTTATGCTATACGCGCACGCGAGGATGCTTCCTCGCCAGATGTTTTTACCGGTACTTTTACTCTCTTTGATACTAATGTGATTGCTTTGATTGACCCTGGTTCTACTCATTCTTATATATGCGAAACCTTAGCATCCAGTAAGACTTTACCTATTGAGTCTACTGAGTTCGTAATTCGGGTGTCAAATCCCTTGGGTCGTTACGTGCTTGTCGACAAAGTGTGTAAGAAATGCCCCCTAGTAATTCGAGATTCCTGTTTTCCGGTGGACTTGATGTTTTTGCCGTTTGATGAATTTGATGTTATTCTTGGTTTGGATTGGTTGACCGCGCATGATGCGGTTGTGAATTGCAAAAGCAAGACTATTGATTTGAGGTGCGTAAATAACGAGATAATCCGAGTTGAGTCTACGAACTTAAGGGGGTTGCCAGCTGTAATATCAGCAATGTTGGCCCAGAAATATGTAAGAAAAGGGTACGAAGCATACCTTGCGTATGTACTTGATGACAAAGAATTTGAAAAGAAACCCGAATCTGTGCCGGTGGTTTGTGAATACCCGGATGTTTTTCCTGAAGAATTACCGGGTTTACCACCTGTTCGGGAGGTAGAGTTTGGTATTGAGCTTGTCCCTGGAACTACGCCAATTTCGATAGCTCCGTATCGTATGGCACCAACCGAGTTAAAAGAATTGAAAGCTCAGTTGCAAGAGTTAACGGATAGAGGTTTCGCTCGACCAAGTTTCTCACATTGGGGTGCACCAGTATCGTTCGTGAAAAAGAAGGACGGAACCATGAGGTTGTGCATTGACTATCGTCAACAGAATAAAGTGACGATAAAGAATAAATATCCATTACCGCGTATTGATGATTTGTTTGATCAACTAAAGGGAGCCTCAGTGTTTTCAAAGATAGATTTGAGATCGGGTTATTATTAGTTGCGGATTCAAGATTCGGACGTACCCAAAACTGCTTTCAGAACGAGGTACGGTCACTACGAGTTCTTAGTGATGCCGTTCGGGCTCACTAATGCCCCTGCGATATTTATGGATTTGATGAATCGGATCTTCAGACAGTATTTGGACCGGTTCGTAGTTGTGTTCATTGATGACATCTTGGTCTATTCAGGAGATGAGACCGAACATGCTGAGCACCTGAGATTAGTGTTGCAAATTTTGCGGGATAAGCAGTTATATGCTAAGTTCAGTAAGTGTGAGTTCTGGTTAAGAGAGGTTAGCTTCTTGGGTCATGTGGTATCCGCATCGGGTATTCGAGTTGACCCGAGCAAAATTTCAGCCATACTTAACTAGAAGCCTCCAAGAAATATTACCGAAGTTCGGAGCTTCCTGGGGCTCGCCGGTTATTACCGACGATTTGTAAAAGGTTTCTCGATGATAGCCACACCAATGACGAAGCTACTTCAAAAGGATGTTAAGTTCGAATGGATGGAGAAATGTCAGAAAAGTTTCGATCAACTGAAAACTTATTTGACTGAAGCTCCAATTTTAGTGCAACCCGAATCAGGCAAAGAGTTTGTCATTTATAGTGATGCATCCCTACTTGGGTTGGGTTGCGTATTGATGCAAGAAGGTCGAGTTGTGGCCTATGCGTCGAGACAATTGAAGCCACACGAGAGAAATTATCCGACCCATGATCTCGAACTAGCTGCCATCGTATTTGCTTTGAAAATATGGCGACATTATTTGTTTGGTGAGAAGTGCCATGTATTTTCGGATCACAAAAGTCTCAAATATTTGATGACCCAGCGAGACTTGAATCTGCGACAAAGGCGTTGGCTTGAGTTGTTGAAAGATTATGAGCTTGTCATTGATTACCACCCGGGAAAGGCTAATGTGGTTGCGGACGCCTTAAGCCGGAAATCACTGTTTGCTTTACGAGCGATGAATGTACACTTGTCTGTTCTACCCGACAATGTGTTAGTAGCTGAATTAAAAGACAAACCATTATTGATTCATCAAATTCGTGAAGCTCAGAAAGTCGATGATGAATTGGTTGCAAAACGGGCTGAGTGTGTTCCGAACAAGGAATCGGAGTTTCAAATTGATGATGATGATTGTTTGAGGTTCAGAAGTCATTTGTGTGTTCCAAGGAATTCAGAACTCATTCCGATGATTCTGAACGAAGCCCATTGTAGCCGAATGTCAATTCACCCAGGGAGTACGAAAATGTACAACGATTTGAAACGTCGGTTTTGGTGGCATGGTATGAAACGAGACATCTCCGACTTTGTTTCGAGATGTTTAATATGTCAACAAGTGAAAGCAGAACATCAAGTGCCTTCAGGATTACTTCAGCCGATCATGGTACCTGAATGGAAATGGGATCGAGTCACGATGGATGTCGTATCTGGGTTGCCAGTATCGGCAAGTAAGAAAGATGCGATTTGGGTTGTTGTGGATAGACTGACTAAGTCGGCTCACTTTATCCCCGTACGTACGGATTTTTCATTGGATAAACTAGCTGAATTGTATGTTTCTCAGATTGTGAGATTACACGGGGTACCGATTTCTGTTGTGTCGGATAGAGATCTGAGATTCACCTCGCGATTTTGGAAGAAATTGCAAGAAGCTTTGGGTACCAAGCTGCACTTTAGCACCGCTTTTCACCCTCAAACCGATGGTCAATCCGAGCGGATAATTCAGATACTTGAGGATATGTTGAGATGTTGCATCCTCGAGTTCAGCGGTTCATGGGAACGGTATTTACCTTTGATTGAATTCGCTTACAACAACAGTTTTCAATCAAGTATTAAGATGGCACCTTACGAGGCTTTGTACGGTCGTAAATGTCGTACACCATTGTTTTGGACCGAGCTCGGTGAAAGTAAAATTTTCGGAGTTGATTTGATTAAAGATGCTGAACAGAAAGTAAAGGTAATCCGTGAAAGTCTGAAGGCAGCCACAGATCGTCAGAAATCGTATGCGGATTT
Source organism: Gossypium hirsutum (assembly GCF_007990345.1). Classification (NCBI taxonomy): domain Eukaryota; kingdom Viridiplantae; phylum Streptophyta; class Magnoliopsida; order Malvales; family Malvaceae; genus Gossypium; species Gossypium hirsutum. The sequence continues at coordinate 24,945,753 of NC_053441.1, forward strand.
GAAACGAAAAGACATTGAATATCAGGTGGGAGATAAAGTGTTTCTTAAAGTTTCGCCTTGGAAAAAGATACTCAGATTTGGCCGTAAGGGCAAGTTGAGCCCGAGATTCATTGGGCCGTACGAAATCTCCGAACGAGTTGGTCCGGTTGCGTATAGATTGATTTTGCCCCCTGAACTTGAAAAGATTCACGACGTCTTTCATGTTTCGATGCTTCGACGTTATAGATCCGATCCGTCACATGTGATTAATCCCTCAGAAGTTGAAATTCAATCTGACTTGAGTTATGAAGAAGAACCGATTCGTATCCTAGCTTGTGAAGTGAAAGAGTTGCGAAACAAAAGGGTTCCGTTAGTTAAGGTGTTATGGCTCAAACACGGGATCGAGGAAGCTACTTGGGAAACCGAGAGCTCGATGAAAGAACGATACCCAAACCTATTTACCGGTAAGATTTTCGGGGACGAAAATTTCTTAAGTGGGGGAGAGTTGTGACAGCCCTTAAGTGACCCTAGTCGGAAAGCGGTCTCGGGACCGCTAGACCGAGTCACCAAATTATTTGAATGTGATAATTATTGCCTAAAATATGTGAATATAAATGTGTGAAAGTTTTAAGCTTCGATTTAGTTAATTGCATGTGAATTTAGTTGATAGGACTTATGTGAGAAAATTTAGAAATGTGTTAGGCAAATGCAAGTGGCCTAATAGTGCATGTAATCAAAGGGGTGGACTTGCATGTCAATTTCCCCCCCATTTAAGTACTAGTGGCCGGCCATGACAAGGGATGATGGGCAAAACATGTCATGAAACATGTTGTGTTAATGGAAGAATAAAATAAGAAGCATGGGCAATAAACTAATAAGAAATTGAAGGAAGAAAACAAAGAGAAAAAATGTGTTCATCATTCTCATGCATGACCAAAAAAAGAAGAAGAGAAAGCTCTCATGTTGTTCTTGGCCGAATAGGAGAAAGAAAAAGAAGGAAAAAGAGCTTTGAGGAAATCGGCTATGGTGGTTTGATAGACTAAGGTATGTTTGATGATGTTCCATGAGATGCATGCATGTTTTAGTAGTTAGCTTGAGTTCTAAATAGCCCATGGATCAAATCTTTACTATGTCATGGAGATGATATTCGGCCAAGGTGGATTGGTGTTGATATCATTTGCATGCTAAAAGTGAAGCTTTGTAATGGTGCATGTGATGGTGGATTGATGATTCTTGAATCTTCTTTTTAGCATTTTTGAGTGAGACATTAAGTTCTTTGTTTAACCATGACCAAAAATTGAAATGGTATGGTGTTGTGATGCAATCGGCCCCAACATAGACATGTATGTTCGGCCACATGAATAAGTACATAAGTTATGTGTATATTCGGCCATAAGCTAGCAAAATGAGACTTTAATGAGTTAAATTTGTTTGAATTAAGCTCAAGAGCAAAGGGGAACTAAATCCGATAAAGGGAAGGAAAAAGTGGTCGAATAGCCGTCGAAACCGTTTGACAACATCCGAGGTAAGTTCTTGAGTAATAGAGCTTAAATTATTATTTGATTAGATCATGTTTTAAGCAAATCAAAATCGTGCTCTTTGTGTGTGGCTATTGAGCCGAAATGGCAAAAGTGATAAGTGTCTTGTGTTTGAGTTTTGCTAATGAAAATGAAATACAAATGTGTTATGATTTATTGTTAAATGTGCATGGTTATTCGAATGATGTCCGGGCTAAGTCCCGAAGGCTTTGTGCTAAGTGACCATATCCGGACTAAGATCCGAAGGCATTTGTGCGAGATACTAATTCCGGGTTAAGCCCGAAGGCATTGGTGCGAGTTACTAAATCCGGGTTAAGTCCCGAAGGCATTTGTGCGAGTTACTAAATCCGGGTTAAGTCCCGAAGGCATTTGTGCGAGTTACTATAACCGGGCTATGTCCCGAAGGCATTTGAACGAGTAGCTATATCTGGTTAAATTCCGAAGGTACGTGATTTGGGAATGAATGATCTTGCTGTAAAAATTTCAGTTAATACGCTTGTAACATCCCAACATTGAGGTATGTTTCGTATGTGCTTTGAATTAGTTGAGCCCTTACAAATAAGTATTCGCTCAGTTGATAAATGAGCTACCGGCCTTTGGCTAAGTTGATCTTTGTGTATGAATAAAAAGGGTTGGTAATGTGAAGTAAGTATGATATTGAAAATTTGTGCATATGAAATTATCCGTTTAGCTACATGAATGCTATACTTTGGTTGTGTCTAAATTCTTTGCTCAAAACTTACTAAGCATTTAATGCTTACTCCGTTTCTTTGATTCTCTGTTTTATAGATTTTGGTTTTTCAGCTATCGGACTCGGGATTTTGAAGTCGAAGTCGCCCACACTATCAAAGCCCCCTTTTGATACAATTTTGGTTGAACTTCGAAATGGCATGTATAGGACTACCCTTTTTGTTGTGGGTCATGGACCCTTTGGATTTGTATAATTTTGGATAGCCATGCGAAAATGGCTTATATATGTTTGAGCATAATGTTATACTCATTTGGTATGGATATGCTTAACGAGGATTGGCCATGGGAATGGTTAATCACTATCATAATTTGTGCTATTTATGCTAAAAGGGCTAGTTGAATCATGGAAACTATGAAATAGGTAAAGTCTACCTTAAAGGCAGATGCTGACAGCAGCAGTGATGTAGATTTGGAAATCACTAAAAATAGTAGGAATGGAATTAAATAGTGAATAAATTATGCAAACGAACCTTGATGAATCTATTTTCATAGGAAAGTAACGAAACGTTCATATGAACAGTATATTATGAGATGCTAAAGTTTTCGTGAGACAGGGCCAGAACGGTTTCTGGATTCCCTGTTCCGACTTTGGAAATTCATTATAAATTGACCAGAGATAATTAGAAGTCATGCCATATATGAATAGATTCCTTTTTGAGTCTAGTTTCTATAGAAACAAACGACATCAGTATTGAATCCCTGTACAGGGAGATATCCAAGTCGCAATGCGCAAAGGTCAGTGTAGTCGATCCCTGTAACATGGGAGACTTTGACTAATAAACTGTACTAATTGGCCTGACCAAAAATTCTAGAAAAAAATTTGTAGATGCATATATGAGTCTAGTTTCAGGGAAAAATCACGAAGCTGATTTTTGAGTTGTGAAACTTAAGATATGATTTTTAAGGTGACAGTGACGCAGTTAGCCAGCTTGCCTGGAAAATTTAAAATGGATTGTGCAAAGAAGTGATTTAAGTCTGCAAACCCCTCGTGTCCGACTCCGGCGACGGACTCGGATACGGGGTGTTACAATAAGTGAATAAACACATAAACAAATTTAGAATCTATTCTTCTTGGCTCAAATCCGATGTATTGTTAGTCCAGCCAGTCACATCTATGTTTCTATCTTCTGAGAGTTATTTGCTCTTATACCCAAGATAAGACATCTCTCCAATTGGACTTGATATGTGACATGTTAGTCTTTCAATCCGATTTACTTATTTTCGATTAGACTGACATGCTTAGATTTGTCTAATAATATAAGTTGTCTTTCTATATTGCAATCTGACCACGTAATATCGCTTAGTAGTAGATTAAATATTAAAAAACCAGTAAGCTAATATTTGATTCTATTTTGCTTTGCATGCAAAAACCATATGAGGACATTATACAAATAATATTAATTTAATTTATGAATAATTTTATTAACTAATCTATTTAAAATTTACAAGTTTACAAATGAATATAGTACACTTAGGGTACAAAATCCAATAGTTTACATACTCATATGCGTGTGATAAGATTTTTAATATTTAGTAAAATAACTTTCTTATGTTTTCTACTTATGAATTTTTAATTCAACTTTTAACATATAATTAAGATTATATAATATATATTTTATTTTATTTTGTGAAAATTTAATATATTATATAATATTGTTTAAAATTTCAGAACAGAGAAAACCATTTCAAGATAAAGAGCAAGAAATTTAAATAAAATCAAATTTAGAACAAAATTTGAAATTTAGTCATTGTACTTTTAACTTTAAGAATTTAGTTTCTTTACTTTTCAACTTTTAAAATTTGGGTCAAATTGTTAATTGTTTTAAATAATTTTATTAAATTTATGTTCACTTTTGTTATACCTCCTTTGGACTTGGACGCGTGTTAGCATGACAGGTTACATGAGAAGTGCCCATGGCCAGCTCTTTGATTCCACTTGGGCACTTTTGTGACTAGTCGTCCTGGATCCTTTGATCTCAGCATGGGACCTAAACTACTCACTCCCTCTTGGAGGACTTAAACCACCTGTATCTAGGAAATGTCCACTCGTTTAGCAAGTATCTTTGACAGGCACATACTCTTTAGGTATGAACACTCATTAAGTCTTACCACACCTCTAATGACCACTAAACTTCACCTGAGTGTAAGAACCTTGTATTGTCTTAACAGAATGGGGTCCATGGTGCACGTTTTGCACATCCTACACGTCCTGCATGTACCATATGAGGGTAGCCCCTTTGCAACGATCTGTCATGTCACACTAGTGACAAACAATCCTTCTCTCACCTCTATATTTACTACCCATTCTCCTCCCTTCCCTTTTGCCAAAACAAACCCCCCCAAAAAAAAACAAAGAAGCCTCTAAATCCCTCCCTCTCTCCTTTCTCTGTTTCTAAATTTCCATCTCACCCAAACTCAAAACCATGAGAGAAATCCTTCATGTTCAAGGAGGCCAATGTGGGAACCAAATCGACTCTAAGTTTTGGGAAGTTATCTGCGATGAGCATGGCATCGATCCTATGGGAAGGTACCAAGGAGATGGATCGTCTGATCTTCAACTGGAACGTATGTATTACAATGAGGCTTACGGTGGAAGGTACGTCCCTCGTGCGGTTCTCATGGATCTAGAACCCGGTACCATGGATAGTATTACATCCGGTCCTTATGGCCAGATCTTTAGGCCTAATAATTTCATCTTTGGACAATCCGGTGCCGGCAACAACTAGGCCAAAGGTCATTACACTGAAGGAGCCGAGTTGATTGACTCTGCTCTTGATGTTGTTCGTAAAGAGGCAGAAAATTGTGATTGCTTGCAAGGTAATACATACATACATACATGCATACATACATATATATTTGTCTTAGAAATCTATATTTGGCTAAATCTGCATGGATTTTTCGGGGTCTTGGTTCTATTAATATGGCATTTCACTTTTACCTTAAAATTTTGAACTCTTATCCGTTTTGAGCTACCGTATCACTTTCATGATAAAGATATACAATTGCTTTTGCTTTTTTTTCTTTTAATTTTTCCAGCTTTTGACGATGACCACATCGAGAGGAAATACTCATTTAGACCTATCAAGATTAACTCTCTTGAATACAAATAACTGTGAAACTGATATGGAAGGATTGATTCTTTCGTCATTATCTACCCTTTCAGCTTTAGTTGGTTAGCAGTAGCTCTTTACATTTTGTTCTAAATAGTAAACATATTTTATCGACGATATTGAACTATGATTGGTAAGGCTATTTTTTGTCAGGTCTGAACCTCTGAAGGCAAAAAAGGGCATGGGTTTTTATCTACCTTCTATATATATAATATTATCTATATAAGCTGATCTATGTTTCTATATGATTTATTTCTTATCGTGATTGTGATTGGCCCGTCTATTTATCATTTTGTCCTTTATCGTAACCACAATCTTCTTTTCTGGTAATAAAAGAGTGGTAATTAACAAATCAAACAAACTAAATTGAAGCTCTTAACGTATTCTGGGCATCATTTTTGAGCAAGGACCATGAGCTTGGAATCGGATGCTCAAAACAATGAACAACTCCATCTTGAACAGACCCAATCTTTGCCATAAAATCAGCCACTTCGTTCGCATCTCTCGAAATCTTAGCAAACTGGACTTCCCAATCCCGACAGCAAATTTCCTGGATATTCCCAACAAGACCTGTTGAGTGTTGGTCCGTATGCAAGTCGATTAACATCCGAACCATCATCTCGTTATCGCTCTCAACGATGACCTTTTTGTAACCCCTTTGCTAAGCTAAACACAAACCATCCCATATTGCTTATAATTCAACTTGTAAAACTGAACCAGTCCCCATAAATCTGTTTTAACCAAGCAGCCAATTACCAGATTCATCTCGCAGAATTCCGCCCGCAACCGCACAAGGATTAGTCGTTGCAACTGCCCCATCCGCATTAAGCTTACCCCAACCGTTGGAGGAGAAATACAGGTATTGACAGGGCTGCTATCCGTTCTCTGAAGAGAACCCGAAAGTGAACTGTGTGCAACATGCTTAGCCCAAGACCAGCATTGTCTAACAAGATCCTCAGCACTACACGATTCCTCCTTGAAAATAATCATACAACGGTTTTTTCCAAATTTGCCAACAAGTTATCGAGAAGATAAAGCACCGTGGGACGGACTCATTGCGCCAACCGAATCTGTCATGGATGCCATCCATTAACCATTGGGATAAATCTGAAGAGTAGAAAATGGACGAGCCTAATGTAGGGACCAACTTCGGCCATATTGACTGGCGACATGGCAGTCTCGTAAAGCAGGCGAAACAGTTTCCTGATCCGCTCCACAAAGCTGACAAGAAGTAAACGATGTAAGATGGCGTCTCCACCACTCATAATTACAGAGCAAATGATTTTTCATTGCAAGCCAGAAGAAACTCCTAACCCATTGCGGGACATGTAGCTTCCAACTCTTTTTCCAAACATTATCCTTGGGATCAAATGTGACTGTGACGGCACATTATATGCTTTGGCAACAGAAAAGGGTTGTTGATTAGAACCTTGCCACACAAATTTATCTTCACCCTAGCTTCGCATGGGGAGGCATAGATGCGATCCGCACCAAAGCAAAACAATCAATTAAATGAGCAAATGCATCTCACCTCCAAATCTCATTCCCATCCACCATATCAGCCTCCCTAGGTCACAATTAAATGGTCTTTAAGCGGCCCTAAGCCCGAAATCTATTCATCCGTCCAAAATTTCACTTTCTTATCATTGCCAATAGACCACCCAATGTGTTCTTTAAAAGAGTTCCAAATGTTCACAAGGGATCTCCATAAAAAAGAACAATTGGATCTTGCTAGCAAAGTTGGACAAGCTTCCTGAATCTTATATTTACTCCTCAAGATCCTAACCCAATAGGCATCCAGCTTTGTCACCATACCAAGCCCCGACTTAAATTAAAAAAACATTTATTTTGAACCTCTAAATTCCTGATCCCTAGCCCTCCATTTTCAATCGGTTGGCAACAAGTTTTTCAATTGGCAAGTGCAATCTTCTTCTCACCATTTCTTGACCCCCAAACAAAATTCCTTGCAATTGTCTCAATTTTCTTGCACACCCCCACAGTAATAAGAGCAAAAAAAAATTAGGAATCGTTAATGAAACAGATTTAGCATGCGCATTATACCCAAGGTGTTTCCGGATTTTGTCAATAACAAACTGAAAAGTCTCTTGGTCACCCTCGATGAAAAAGAGGCATTCCCAAGTAGCTTCCCAAATCAGAAGCAAATCCCATGATACGACAAATAGAATCCGCACTAGATTCAGAAACATTAGTCGAGAAGAAGACTCTACTCTAGCCTTGTTTGCATTCACTTTGTGGCCTGAAAAGGAGCAGAAATAATTAAGCACATCAATAACTATTTTCGCTTAAAAATCATCTGCTTCACAAAAGGGAACTAAATCATCCGCGAAAAATAAGTGCATCCCTACTAAGTCTAATTGGTTTCCAAGCTCCTCGCATCACAGAAGCATCAACACTTTGCCCTAACCTCTTCATCCCTAGCACAAAAAGATAGGAGACAATGAGTCTCTTGTCGAATCCCTTTAGTCGGCTTAAATTCATCAGAAAAGGAGCCGTTCCACAGGATTTGCATGAAAAAAGTAGATACACACTCATAATCACCTTTTAATGCATTTGACGGAGCCTTGATGGCCCTTAATTGCCACTCTTACCAGCTCATCATCATATGAATGATGTCTTCACAGTATTATGTGTTGGCCACATTTAATATCTGAATCTTGAAGGAAAATGAAAGATGTTAAATGAACAAGGAGAATAATGATTATTTTATCTGTCTAAGAATAGTTCACATGGTAAATTACAGCGCCCATTCGAGTATCAGATTTATATTTTACCCAAAAGTTGAAGAATAGTAAGTATAAACCTTTTTTTTTAGAAACTCGTAAGTATAAACCTATTATAAAAAAAAAAGGGACTATTTCTTTCATCATCTGATAATGGTATGATTGCTGTGAAACTGTGAAATATACAACACTATATTGTAGACGATGGTAATGATAGACTACTGAGTACCATCACATTAAGGGAACACAAATATATGCGTGGGATACATTAGGTATCACGATACAATAATCATGGCTCACTTCGAACATGTAAGGTAGCTCGGGTGTTGCAAGAACTTTTCCATCCAGATAACGAGTGGTTAGCTGTTTGGCTCCTGGTATTAGTAAATTATAAAGCATGCATGATAATCTTATTATTCAAATTGAGTTCTTTTGCTACTATGAAAGGGTTACTTTGAAAAAAATCCTTGAGTTGAACTGTTGCCAACTTAGCAATAAAGTCTTACTGGCAAGTAAACAATGGTTATTTTCATTTTGAATTGACTGATGATGCTCACTTCTTCACGTTACTTATGGACCAGGCTTCCAGGTATGCCAATCACTTGGAGGAGGCACAGGTTCCGGGATGGGAACTCTCCTGATATCAAAAATCAGAGAAGAATATCCAGACAGGATGATGATGACATTCTCTGTTTTCCCTTCACCTAAAGTCTGACACAGTTGTGGAGCCTTATAATGCCACCCTCTCTGTGCACCAGTTGGTAGAGAATGCTGATGAATGCATGGTCCTTGACAATGAGGCACTTTATGATATTTGCTTCAGGACCCTAAAGCTCACCACTCCAAGCTGTGAGTGATATAATCTTTTCATTTTGATGGAAAGTTTGCACTATAGTGTTAAAACAATTTAAAATTCTGACCCTAACGCTACATTTGTAATTTGCAGTTGGAGATCTGAACCACTTAATTTCTGCAGCAATGAGCGGTGTAACATGCTGCCTAAGGTTCCCTGGACAGTTGACCTCTGATCTCCGAAAGTTGGCTGTGAACTTAATCCCATTCCCACGTCTGCACTTCTTTATGGTTGGGTTCGCACCACTTACATCCCGTAGTTCCCAGCAGTACTTTTCTCTCACTGTCCCGGAGCTGACTCAACAGATGTAGGATGCAAAGAACATGATGTGTGCCGCTGACCCTCGCCATGGTCGCTACCTGACAGCTTCAGCTATGTTCCGGGGCAAGATGAGCACCAAAGAAGTTGACGAACAAATGACCAATGTCCAGAACAAGAATTCATCATACTTTGTAGAGTGGATTCCCAACAACGTTAAGTCCAGTGTTTGTGACATTCCACCAAAGGGTCTGAAGATGTCATCCACATTTGTCGGAAACTCGACATCGATCCACGAAATGTTCAGAAGGGTAAGCGAGCAATTCACGGCAATGTTCCGTCGCAAGGCCTTTTTGCATTGGTATACTGGTGAGGGAATGGATGAGATGGAATTCACAGAAGCAGAGAGCAACATGAATGACTTGGTGGCAGAGTATCAGCAGTACCAAGATGCAACTGTAGAGGATGAGGGTGAGTACGAGGAGGAGGGTCTTGAGGAGAACTACGAGTCATAAAATGTGTGGCCAATCACGTTTAAACCAAATGAAAATTGCAACCTTTACCTGCCTATATACCTACAATTGTGCGGCTACTGCTGTTTGTTCAGTTCTCTGCTCTGCACTTGTATTTCCCAAGTTAATATTGTTTGCTTTTCTTTCACCTTTTTTTTAGACTTCCAAATAATGATTTCTGGTTTACTTACAGCCCTCAAACTGAATTTATTGATTCTTCTGACAATACTACAAATTTTTAGAAAAGAAAGAAAAGAACAGCCATTTAGCATACATATATACATACATAGTAATTAAAGAAGAAGTTCATAGAAACAGCTGTCGATTGAAAGAGAGACAATATGACATACACAGTGAGGAACAAAATGGAATGAAATTTACAATCATCTAGCACGACAAACTAATAGAACCCCCAAAAAATAAGGAAATAGCCATTCATCATTATAATCAATTAATAATATATCATTAGAGGCGTACGCATCAGAGTCATGGAAGTATGAGGTTCAAACATCGCTCGCTTTAAAGTATCGGCGAGCTTCTCATACCCAAAATGATTCTCATCATTTGCATGCCTGTCTGGTCTATTACATTATAAAAATAATCAGAAATAAATGACCCAACTCAACCTCCATTGGGAATAGGATAAAAAGAAAAAAAAACAGTATCACTGTTGTCGGAGAGTGGCAAGTTGCAGCGGCAAGTAGGAGAAGGATGTTGGCGGATTGAGATTATCAAAGTTCATATACCCAAGGAAGGTTCCCTAGGGTTGCTGGGAGAGTTTAACTTAACCAGGTCTAAACCATGGAGCAGAACTAAGGTTAAATAAATGAACGCACAAGATTTCCTCTCTGCAGACTGGGCTGCCGCCAACACGATCCGATTAGAGAGTAGATGGACAAGTACTTAATGCTATAGAGTGTTATCACGTGACATTCATCCTCGTTTGATTTCATAACCCCTCTCGCTCCACATGAAATCCTAACTCAGCTTAAACCCATATTCTCTAACTCACTGAAAAACTATTAAGGTGATGAAACAAGCAAGAACAGAAAAATATCGATTACCCAATGAATAGGTCAAATTTAAATTTATCTACAAGATAGAGATTTAAACAAATTTAAACTCCCTGTTATATCCTTTAGAATTAAAATTTATAAAAATATTTATCGGTTCACTGGAATTCAAATAAATAAGTTTTTTTTTTAAATTATAAAAATTGTCTTATTTTCTTAGATGAATGCTTTGGGCTACATGTATGTCTTGACCATAGGTCTCTGTGCGTGGGCAATGACACTAGTGCATACCTTTAGCCAACGAATTTTTGTTTTATCTTTTTAGTCAAGTGCTATGTCCAAAGAAAATGAAATGCTCGTTATGCATCTTAACTAAAACAACTAACTGTTATTAGCTTATGGTATCTGATAGTCACATTAAATCTCGATTTAAAATCAAATCGTCGGATCCTTAAAAGTGAACAAAATTCTCTCATTACTATTTTTTTCTTTTCATCTGCGATATTCACACTGAAAACTTTGCTTAAAAGATATTAAATGTCTTACTTCTTGACTCAAGAAGCATAGACTTACAAAGTTTGATACTATTGTTCTGTTAGATATTTAGATCAAACATGGGTTTCGAGAACCACTCCACCAAACTTGTACGGTCTTGTAATAAAATACTACGGCGGCGCCATAGCCTTATATCTATATGGCTGTTCCTGGAAAAAATATATATATACTCTTCACAAGCAACCATAGGGTATCTAATCTCTCTTCAAGTTTACCAATTAAGAGTAGAAGGGCTTTGGATAATGGCTGATCTGATCTTCTTCCTCTTAGCCTTATACTGGAGAACCAGCCAAAGATTAGCAACTTCTTTATCTGAATCGTTGACCCATTTTTTTAATGCTTGCTGTTTCACTAGTTTCACAGCCATAATGCAGGTTTTCTTGTTGTTAACAAATAGGGGTTAATCTGTCCTCAGACAACTTCCATTGGAGTCAAGTGTCAGTGTCATGCAAGGGTTAATCTGTCCTCAGACAACTTCCTTTGGGGTGTAAGAACATAGTTCTCCATTCAGCAGAAACAAATTTAGCAGATTAGGGAGATTTTGAACACTTCCAGTCTTCCATTGAATGCTCGCTAAACAATGCAATGATCATTTAAGATCAGTTCAATCAGGCCGGGATTCAATTAGTATTGGTACAACTAATCAAATGAGTTAAAAAGTACCACAACAGAACAAACTAGAAACAATCAGTTATGGTGGAAATCAAAATTAGTTTGCTTTCTGTTTCTTCATTCTACTGACCAAAGTATTCTCAAAATCATCATCAGAGCTTTCGCTTTCTTCGGCCTTGCGTTTCTTAGTCTGCTTTGGGGCAACCTTGGAATCTGTTTTCTTTTTATTCGAAGAACCTGGGGAGACCATAGGAGTTCTCTTAACGGTGACGGATCCTGTACTACTCTTTACAGCTGAACCAGGTTTCATTGGGGAACTCAGCTTTTGCTGCTTAATCTTCTTCTGTTTCTTTTCGAAGACTTTCTTTGCTTCTGCTAAGGGGAGCAAACCAGACTCCATCATCCTGCAATTACATATCAGAGCATCCTTCTCAGTAAATGCATTCAACAAAATATAGTAAAGAGAATATATGTTCTCCAAGATGAATGAAAAAGTTATGCAAAGGATTTTTTTTCTATTCATTTCTGTGTGTAAAATCAGTTTAATCAACCGTGCACTGTATTGATATGAGTTGATCAAATGGAATGGGTATAAAGAGATGACACTGATCACAAGAACCAAATAAATGAGACAAAAATATTCATCATCAATGTAGCAACATATTGCAGTATCATTCTTCCATCCAAGAAGAAGAAAAGTCTAAATGTAGCTACATATCGAATTGAAGAGCAAAATATTGAGGTACGAATCAGCAGATTATGACACTCAGCTAGAGATTCTGAAGAAAGCTTTCTTGCATTGTACAAAGAAGGATCACAGACCATTTGGCACAATATTAGCTGTTTCAGTTTCAGATGCACAATCAATTTTCTTTCAGATTGATGAGTTCATAGCAATAAAGTAATATATTTGGGGCAAGGCTTGCCTCATTGCGGGAATTAAAGAGAACAAATAAGAAAAATTCTGGCTATTACAAAAGAAAATTCGTCACTTGGGACTTGAGAGACAGAAATAGGAATTACAAAAGAAAACGAAAAACTATCAATAGAACCAAAACCTAAAGATACACACTTTAAGTTGCATCAACTCTATCTGGGCAAATTTTTGCATTACTTCTATGAATAAACCCGACCAACCGAGGGAAATATAGTAACCCAAATGACAACCTTGACACCCCAAATCTGGTCAAGATTTTGTTTATTCACCATTCTTAACTGCACCAGTCTTTGTTAAGGCAAGGCTATCACAGCATTCAAGCACATACTGCCCCCAAGGAAAGTAGCAGACACAGCTTTCAGTTCTCAAATTAATGAGATCACAGCACAAACAGTCGATAAAATGACTTCTAAGCATTCACAATCCTTATATTGCATACATTACAGAACTACAACACGCCACAGAAATGAACTACATTATCCATAAAAAGTTAATGCAGGACTTGGGGAATTATGTCTTACCAGAATTGTGCCATTTCACTATGGGGAATTTGCTGGTACATTGTTTCATAAAATATCCGCAGTGGATCCCTCTGAAATTCAACAGTGAAAACAATGATAAATTACTCAAAAATTAGGAAAATAAATCCCCCAAAAAAATGCCTTAAGTCCAGGTACCTCCTCAGGAGGATCCCTCTTCTGACCAGGCAAATCATAAACCTTCTTCTCCCGCTTCACTTCCTTCCCAGCAGCCGCTTTCTTTTCTTCCCCCTTTTTCTTCTTTTTCTTCATCTCCCTTTCCTTCAAAAATTTATAGCGGAAACAAAAATACCAAACACATTATCTTTTTTTTTCCTGCAAATACCGAACAGAACAGAAGTCTTTTTGGACAAAGAGAAAGCACAAAAGGAATTCCAAAAACCTTATCTGCTTTAGTAGCGGAGCTCCTTTTGGAGATGGGTTTTTCGTCTTCATCGTCGCTCTCTTCCTTCTTGGGCTTGGTTGCTTTAGTAGCGGAGCTCCTTTTAGAGATGGGTTTTTCGTCTTCATCATCAGTCTCTACGGGCTCTTCTTTCTTCACTTTGGCTTCTTTGGGACGCGATTTCGAGTTAGAAACAGCAGCATTGTTGCTATTACTCGCGGATTTCTTCTTACGATTCTCCGCCATCGAACTCAGGCTTTTGAGGTCCTCATTATCCTCTTCGGGTTCCTCCTTTTTCACTGACTTCGAGTCCTCAAATGGCATGCTTAATCTTCAAGAGAACAAACAAGTTTCTGCCTTTGTGTCCCCAAAGAAAGTATACAGAAAAGGGATTGGGATTTTCCAACTGTTTCGGCGCAGAATACATGTAAAAAATCCCTCCGAGCTGCCGCTCGGGTTTTTAGCTTGTGACAATCAGAAAATGGTTGAAGACGGGCCCTCCAAGCCCTAACCAACCCCACGTTACGGGACCTAACGGCATCGTTTAAATGTCCATGACCCAAAACATAAAGTTGGCTACTTTTCTTTCTCTTCATCAAATTTAAAACCAAAGATAATGTAGGAAAACCCGCCTTCTTAAATTTGCACGGAAAGAATAAATTATGTTTTCTCTCTCTATATCTTCTTCAGAAAAACATATTCTCAGCTACACCTCATCATGCCCCTCTTGAGTTTGGGCAGCTTCAATCTACAATTGTGGGTATATCTTTTTAAGATACGGGTTGATTTTAAATATGAGTTTAAAATTTTTATCAAGCGTTAATTTTGAACTTAGTTCGTTTGTATTAAAGTTTTCATATTTTTTACATTAAAACAAGTTTAAAAATATAATATATCAAATATATTAAAAACATCAAAATAAATATTTTTTAATAAATTAAAAATACATTAAAAAAGTTGGATACTTAAATAGTTGCAACTTAACAAATAGATGTCTCTAAAATAGTAATAAAAATAATAATAAAACAACAGTTATATAATATTCAAATAATAACAATAAAATAATAGTAATATAATAGTAAAATAGTAACAAAATAACATTAGCAGTGAAAAAATTAGACAAATTTGAGCCGAGCTAAACCCAGGCAAAAAAAAAATCTCACCTGAGACCCAATCCATTTAAGAAAATATTTTTACTTAAATTCTTCCACTTTTTGAACGAGGCTTATGATGAGGTTTATTTCCAACCTTAATGATAATGAGTTCAAAAGAAATATGTTGGTTAATTATAAGGTTTGGTCATTCAGTTATACTTTTATTATTATTATTATTATGTATTAAGGATAAATTAAAAACTACAAATCACTTCTATGGCCATTCAAAAGGTCTAAAGCTTAATATTTTTCACATTTTATTAATTTGATCTTAATTTTAATTTTAAAAAAATTTAAAAGTTATTAAAAAATTTAGTAATTTCTCCTAAATCTCTAGAATCAAAATCAAATTGACAGAATGTATAAACATTGAACACTAAATTTATTATTATACTAATTAAAGCCATTATTAATTTTCCCTAATTTACTTCAAAATTGACAATGACTAAATTGCTCCGCTTTTCTAGAAGAATCAATTTACTCAATATCAAAACTTCACAGGTTTTATAGGCTCTCTAAATTACCTTCTCATCACTTTTTTTTTTTACCTAAAATGAAAAATACATTCACTTTTTGTGTTAATCGCTTACTTGCTTTTCACATTATTGGACGAGTAATACAGTTAACTCTTTCAAATTTTGACTGGCATAACACCTATAGAGAGAGATAATGGTTATAAGCTTGTCATATAAATTATATTGTGAATTTTCAGAGAGAAATAAAACATAAAAATAATTAATTCGTGAAATTTTATTACAAAAGATTTAACTGTTATAGCATGAGACTGTGATATAAAGGGTTAATTGTATGAGCATAATAGCACCCACCACTTATAAAAGGAAAACATATCCAGATTGATATAAGAGGATACAAACATATCCAGATTCATTAATAATTAGCCTTGTTCCAGGGTATGGAACCAATACATATTGCACAAACTACTTAAGACAGACGTTGATGGAAAAGCAAGAAACGAAAATGATGGTGCAGAGTCATCTTGTCTTGGGAGAGGAGGTTTTCAATCTGGGAACTTTAAATGTAGAAGTGAACAATTTTGGAGTTTCAGATATGGGTTTAGCATCTTCTTTTTTTCTCTTCGAGCTTCTACTTCCCTGAACGACAATAAGAAATTAACATTTGATTAGACAATGAATCTTTCATGCTATTAACAGAATATGTTCTGCCTGCAAACTAACATAAAGAAGTACCTTTTCATTCTCCTTCTGAATATCAGGAACATGAGGAGCAGAATTTTCTTTCTTCACAGTAATGTTACATGGATCCCTGCCACTGTTCTTACCGCCCATGACATAAGTTCTTCCGCCTGCTGCGCAACGTTTTATTACAGGTGTACAAGAAGCACTTCTCGACTTCCTTAACGATTCTACATCCCCAGAAGTTTTAGAAACTTGTTGGAATCTACTTGCATCAGCCTTTTTCCGAGACAGTTCCGCTTTTAATCTCTCGATTATTTCATCCTTTTCAGCAATGGATGACCTGAGCTCCTCCATATCGGACATAAGTGCCTCAATTCTCTTGTTAGCCTTGTCTAGTTCAGACTGCTTGGTGTTTAAATTATCAGTGTACCGACTTTCCAGAGCATTAAACTGATTCCATGCAAATTTATTCTCTGCCACAAGTGCAGTGACTTGACAACTCTTTTCCGAAACAAGATTTTTGTATTGAAGCTGCAGCCTTCGTATATCGTCTTCCAACGCCTCCAAAGTAACAGACTTGGAGCCACTACGCTTGCGTGCCGACGTCCCTTTTTTGGTTTCTATGGAGTCCCTTTGAGAAATATCCTGAAAATTATTAAAAAGATTAGAAACTGTACAATGGATATGATTATGCAAAGAAGAAAAGCCGTAGGAACATACTTTTGAATTTTTACCGAGGATATCAAACCAGATTCTGAAATCAGTCAGTTCATCCTCCGCTTCCTCTGTAAAAAGCCAATTTAAAAAAAAAATCTACAAACATCAGACCATAACTAAATTACCAAAAAAAAAAGAGCATAAAATCAAAACATGAATCTAATTCAACATAAAAGAATTCGAAACCAAATTGAACAACCACCATTACATCACAAGTTTGTTTCTTCCCTAGTGAATTTGACCAAAATATTAAGACGAAAGAGAACAGGTACCTAATTTCATTTTGCAAAGATAAGCTTCTCTGTGCTTCAATCCTACCATCATATCGGCTTTTGTAGCCTCAAGCACACGTGCCATCTCTTCCGATTCCAAACCACTTTTCATCTAAACACCAAAATATAACCAAGATCTCCAATATGAACCCTCCGAATAGGGGAGCAAAAAAAACCCTGAATTTACAAAAAAAAAAGGGGTCAAAACCCTAGATTTAGAAGTCATACCTGAGAAATGTGATCTTCGTAGAGGCGAACATCAGAGACCCAACGTTCATATTGCATCTTGATCCGATCTTCGAGAATCTTTCTTTCTTTACTGAGAGTTTCAAGCTGTTGTTGCTGGGTTTTAAGCATCTTAACTAAACCCTCAAAGATTTTGTCCCACTTTTGACGCTCTGACGAGCCTTGAGACCGCGTTTTCGCCCCCATTGTGGCCTTCTTGATAGCAGAATTACCAGAAGATGAAGAAAAAGAAAATGATTGAGAGAAAATTCAAATGTTGCAATTTGAAAAGGGACTTCAACGGTCTGATTTTTAGTGTATTACAAACCAAAAGGATAGGGGGTAATACTAACGTACGCACCTGGAGTACTAATACCTTTTCGCTTTTTGGGCTCTCACTTGGGTTCTAAACTGAAACGCTTAGCCCATCATAAACACTTGATTTAATTAGAAAAATAAATAAATCACATTTAGTGTAATACATTTAATTAGAAAATTTCAAAAACTAAAAAAGTTATTTCATCGATCAAAATCAATGTTTTCAAAACTAGACTAGGAACCAATAGGGGTGTTGGGCCAGAGATAAGGGTTGAACCGACTGACTTGTAAATTGATACATACCAATTGAACCAAGCTAAAAAAATCAGTTGAACTGAATTTCTCTATTTTCTTAAATATTTTTATTTTTATGAATTTTAATAATTTATTTGATTGAATCAAATGAATTGATTAAATCAGGAACTGGTTACATGACTGGCTTAACCTTTAATCTAGTTCTAAAGAAAGAAAAGAAAAAAGAATATATATATATAAGAGAAATAATACTTTTGTGTATTTTTTTATCACATGTCAAATTTTAATTGGTTGTTTTTTAAATAGAATTAATAGCTTAACTAACGTTTGGACTAACAGAGGCACCAACTTAGAAAAAAAAAGTTTAGGTACCACTTGTGACCTGAAAAATATTTAGGTACAAAAATGAGAAGAAAAAAAAAGGACATACTTTAGGTACCAATTTGTAGGTTAAGCCTCTTTCAAAATAGACTTAACAGTTTGACTAACGAATGTACTAATTTGGAATTAGGTATCACTCATGACTAAAAAAACAAGTTAGATACAAAGATGAGAAAAAAATGTATAATTTAAGTACAAATTTGTAGGTTAAGCCTTTTTTATAATCATGCAACACCTCTCCAATGTTACTATAAATGTGAAAACAACATGAGTCTAAATTTAACAAAATTAGAAAGATTAAGCCAAATGAGTTTTAGCTCGGTTGATATCAACATTGTTGTTAGTATAGGAGGACGTGAGTTTCGAGTGCATTAAAACGTGTTTATCTTTTTATTTAAGGATTGAGAATGAACTATGAATAGTTCTAGATATTGTATAATAATAAAAAAAGAGGTTAAAATATCCTTCAATTCTAAAACTCGCTTGTTAGAGGTGTAGCGAAAAATTATATTGTAATGAACCGAAATTTATTAAAAGAATGTTAACTATATTAATAATTGAAGTCGAATTTTCAAATCCAAAAATTAAGAAAACTAATTTTTTTTTGTTAAAGAAGGGAATTAAATTATTTTAAATAAAAGGAAGAGAATGTATTTTTGTATTGCAATAATTGATATTTGTATTGCACAATTAGGCATTGGCTGCTAAGAAAGCAAAGTAGGGGAGGGCCCTGAAACTGAAATAGTAGAGAGTGGGGGGTCCGTTGATCCGTTGGGTATAAGATAGTTAAAGAGTCCCTCTCTTCCGCCATGAAACAGGCGAAGCGAAGCCCATATGAACAGATATTCCAGTGAAGTGGACGCGAAGCAACGAACCTCCCCCTTCCCTTCCCTTCCCACCAATATTATTATAATTGCTTTTGCTCTCCTCTCTCTAAATATTTAACTAACAACACCCTTCACTGCTTCCCTAACTTTCCATCTTCCTTTGTCTGCCAAAACTAGTTCAGCAGCATGGACCGTGAAGGGGGAGTTGTGATGATGAATAGGGCAGAAATCGATACCAGGGCACCATTCAGGTCTGTCAAAGAAGCCGTTGCCTTGTTCGGTCATAAAGTTTTGTCTGGCCAGCTTTATCCCATCAAGCTCAAGGAGGAGGAGGTAACCTCCTTCTCATTTGCCCATGCTTCAGTTCACTACTTTGATTTATTAATGGTTCCCAAATCCCTGAATACTATTGTGTTTTGCCCTTCTTCATATTAAAAATATGTATGTTAGTGTATTATGAAATATTTCTTGATCAAAAAGCTTTACTGTGGTGTTTAAACTCCAGGTAATTTCTTTATCTGATGCTTGCTTGTCGCTGAGTGCAAGTGTTATCGGTGTAATAGTAGAGAGAAGATAAATATAATAATTATCAGGGGGCTTACTTTAGCTTTTTTTAAGGAATCATTCTCTTACTCTTGATGAAGATATCTCCATTAAAAGTTTAAACATGGAGGTTTATCTATCAAGCAAGCAAGCATATCTGTTACAGTACTTCCCTGAAAATATCCATATATAGTCTTCTAAATTCATCAACTGAATTAATAATCAGGAAATGTTAGTTTACCAAGTTCATTTACGACAGATGCATGGGCGTGAAGGCAGTGAAAATGGTTGTTCAAGGCTTGGAACTGTTACAGCTGAACTGGAAGAGACAAAATACAACCTTGAAAAGGCCAGAGAAGAGAGTTTGATGATGGCGAATTGCCTGTGTGCTCTTAAAGAAGAGCTCGAAAGAACAAAGACCGAACTGCAGCAAATGAAGGAACGAGAAACCGAGAAACTGATGATGGAGTTCGAGATGGAAGATGTCAAGATTGTTCCAGGCTCCGCAAGATATGAAGTCAATGAAACACGCAGGTTTAACGAAGAAGGTACCACCGAGTTTCAGCAGAAGAGATACGTGACCTTTTCAAATCAACCTTGTTTGACTCAAGTTGTTGGTCCACAAGGTGTGGAGAAACTTGAGAGGCACCCTTCATTGCGCAAGAAGAAGAAGAAGCCATTGATCCCTCTGATTGGAGGGTTATTTTCCAAGAGAAAAGGGAGTCAATAAGTTCATAGTGCCAACATAAATAATACCTTATAAGATTTTACTTTTTGTAAGGTTTCATATTTCTCTTGTATGTACACGCCTAGCAAGTTTAATGTATAAGAAGGGTGTAGATGTTTTATGAGAGAGTTATATAAGAAAAGATCACATAAATCACTTCATTTTCTACCTTAAAGAATAATCCAAAACTTAGCTTAATTGATTCATTATATTCAGGTGGCTTAAAGTTCGAACTTCGAACCATTGAAGCATCAGAAGCGTCGAGAAACCTGAAAGAAATCAAAACCAACAAAAACATACCTCATCTGAAGTGTACAAAAGAAGAACAAAGTAACATTCCAAGTTTCCCAATGTCTCTTTCTATGGTAGATTCGTAACCCACGAAGGAAGAGACTAATCGAATATATATTCATTCCAAAAAGCTGCTATGCATTAATAAAATAAACTTCCAAACGAAAAAAACAAGGAAAATATAACGAAGAAGATCAGCAGCAGCAGCAGCAGCCAAAATTAAAAATATGATGATTAAACCAAAACATCAGACTTTCGACCATCATAAATCCCTTCTTGCGATGACTTGTTGAAGAACTCAATGCAGTCAGCAATGGCCTCAGTGTAATGGGAGTGAGAAGAGTAATAAGAGCTGCATGAAGTCTTGGGTGGATCGAACCTGTCGCAGCAGTTATTTTGCTTGGCAGCCATATTTGAGGTGCTAGAAGGTCCACCACAAGGAAGGGAAGAAAATAAGAGCCGCATAAGGAACTTGCGGAAAATGTGAAAGAGTTTCATTGCAGATCAGAGAAAGAACTGGCTAGAAGGGTATGGTGTTTATTGTAGGGTTTCACTGCTTCATCGATCTTTCATCTGAGGCAACATTGTGTGAATTTGTAGTCTCTCTCTCTAGGAGGTTTTGGCTTTGCCACTTTCCAGATACCCTCGGGCTATCATGTGTGTGATTCATTGTGAAGACATTAAAAAAAGTTCGAGGTTATGAAAAGGGTGTGTTTATCCATGTGCCCAAATCATTTGTATCTGTGCGCTTCACTTCACTTGTGTTCTCCTATGTAGTTTTGTTTATTCTAATTTTAACTGTGAATAAATATGGATATGTAATTGCTTGTTTACTATGAATGATCTGAAGTAAGCAAATCCATGGATGAATGTACATGGAAAGTTTTAAAAGGCAAGGTGAATGATGAACAGTGACCCTCATTTGTCCCATAAAAGAACCCTTAAAAAGTGTCTTTAACCCAAGACTTGAACATTTGTGGGGCCCATATACTCATACACTTTCACTGTGTTGATATCAAAATCCGCCATTAAAATTTTAAAAGCTAAAAAGAATGGTGAAATAAAGTGAAGGCGCTGGAGCCGGGTATGGGTAGTATGTTTATTCATGTTCTTTGGCGGCCTTATTAACAAAGCTATGATCATTCATTGATTAGGTAAGTTTGTCTAATGCAGAACAAGTACTATGTTTTTAGGCATTCCAAAGGCAAGGAATTTGTGGTCCTAACAAGCTAAAATTCATAGTTTTTATCCTCCGTACATGGACCAATCCAAAAAGCAAGTCAAAGAAACGAACAGTAGGGAAAGCAAAACAAATTATCTGAAAAAGTAGGGGGGGGGAGAAAAAAGAAAAATTGGAAAGAGTGAGAGATGATGAGAGTTGAGATGAAATCATTAAGAGGGGAGGGTTTAGATAATGATTCGGTTAAGACAGACATACGTACATGATTGTGTCCTCGTACTTGCATCTTTAAACTAATTAACACAAAAAGGAACAATCATGAGCTTTTACCACATTTCCTGTTAAGTTTCATTAACATTTCCTGTTAAGTTTCATTAACAAGATAATAACATTACTTGCTTTCTTTTCTTAAATGATGTGGTTTGGATCTCTGCCCATTAAATCGGGTTTAATTATTTAAAACATATATCCAGCCATTTTGATCATTTTATACTACTCAACATGTTTGAATAACAAAAATCAAGCCGCATAATTTACTAAAAAAAATAACAATTTTACCCTCTAACGAGATGAAAAGTGACCACATGCATCAGGTTCAACCATTTCCAACAATCAAAGCAATTTAGATTGCAACGTTCATGTTCAACAGTTCCTTATAACAGAAAAAATAATGCTTGATATACAAGACATTATTGTTTTTTTTAAGTCATTAATTGGTAAAACGTCACTTCAAAAGTTGATAGGTGATCAGAAAAAAAAAACAAGACTACTTTACGGCCACCTTCAAAATATGTAATCTAATAGAAGACAGAAAAGAGGGGGGAGAAGCGACCATATTATGCAATAAGACTAACGCAAACAAATCAAGAAAATAAACCCACGTGACATAATGCCTAACAACGAAGGACTTATCTTTTACCCGCAAGGAAACCCCTAGCCACTCGAACAAGTAGTATACAACAATTCAAACATCAAATGAGTTAAGAGGAGCTTTAGTGGTTGGGGGGCCTTCGATGACCTCTCCTGTCTAGTGCAGAATATGGGTTTCCTCTCTGTTGTTGGCTACCCCCATGCTGTTGGTTGCTGCCATAATACTGTTGACTGCCCCTATGTGGCTGGCTTCCTCTTTCTTCATAGTCTCCTCTCTGATGATGATGATACGATTGGTTACCTCTTTGTTGCTGCTGGTCACGGCCTCTATAAACACCCTGGTTCACTCCACCTTGTTGATATAAGCCATATCCTCCAGAAACATTTTGGTTGGCCTGCGGAGCCATTCTACCACCCCACTGCTGATAACTACTGTTTTCAGGTGCCTGGTACCTACGGCTGCTGTCATAACCACCTGGATGAGAAGGATACAGATCAGCCTCTGTTGACATTTGTGCCATAGGAATGTGCCTTGCCCGACCATCCTGATAATGTCTTGGAGGGTAGTGCATGTTATTGGCAGCTTCTTCGTTATTTATTTGGTAGTGATGGTAGCCTTGGGAATTTGGATGACGTGATGGAGGATTCTGAGAATATGGGTAACCTGCACCAGGATAATCTTGTCTAGGAGGTACCATTCTAGGCTGCCCCTGGTTATGATACCCATAATTTGCATGGGAATTGACTGATGGGTTATAGGTAGCAGTGGCATATGATGAAGCCTGTATATTATTGCCAAACCCGTTACGATCCATCTTCAACTGTAAGCTATTAGTAATAAGTCTGTGTGATGCATCCTGGCCAGAAACAGATCCAGAAGAGTTATGCCTGAAATGAGAAGGCAAAAACATATGGTAAACACGGATGTAAATGGTTTCTCGCACTGAATGACAAGCACGGTGGCAAGGAAAAAGGGAACTTCAGAAACAAAGATAAATAGGGAACTTCAGAAACAAAGATAAATATATTATCTTTTGAACACAGACCGATCCATTTGATGACCTCCAGCAGGCTGCCTTCCATTTTCCCAAGGTCTCCTCCCAGAATCTTCATGCCATAACGCAGGTGCAGGTTTTAAATCGCTGAATTGCACCATCTGTGAAGCACAATATTGAAAACTATCAGCAGAAGTCGTATGACTAAATCTATCAAGAGAAGCATTTTTTTACTCCTTTTGTTAAAGGCAAGCTCACTCAATACATAAATTATCCCAACTTCTTTTTCCTCCTTTCTGGTGTGTTTTAGTGGATAGAACAAGCTTAGTACGGTTTCATACTAAAAATTTGCTTCTGGCATGACATTTTGAGGATATTGTACATAAGCAAGTGGAAACTATTTTTTTCATAAAAGGCCCTAACAATGCCATCTAGAAGTCCTTGAGTTTGGTAAGCAAGAAACTTCACGAGGAATATAAGTTGGCAGGATTAAACAAAAGTCTACTGCTTTAATTGGTCACTTCTCATATTTAAAAACTCAGAAAATTAGCTATGGCTACAATATTTGGTCAGCTACCATATCCAGATAACTTCAATGAGTCAAGCACAAGCTAAGTTGAGATGACACAGAACAGGCAAAAGTAGATAAAATTAAAGGTGATACAACATTACTAAGCAGAACATACCTTAGGAGGGAATGCAACTCCTGGTGGAGGACGGGTTATATGCTTATGAGCTCTTGGAAGTCTATATATACAACATCTGTAAAGCAGGCATGCAAGATAGTTAAGGTATCTTCATTTAATAACCTGCCCCATGCATATGATCAATAAATACGTAAAGCATCAATAATTAAAACTTACATGACTTCATTGGCCAAAATATCTTCCATGTCCTTGATTGGAGACCTGAACACTGGAGGCTGTGTATCTCCAGCACAAGGGGATATGTAACCATTCATCCCATCACTGCATTCATACCTAAATAAATCAGAAAAAAGTGGGACGTGTCTTAAATTCAACTAGCATGGAAAATAATCAAGGCAGACTGAATTCTAAATTATATCCCACCTCAAATCAGGTTTGACTTCCTCCTTGACTTCAATCCGTTGCCTTTCTGGCAATTGTTTACAACGACTGTCAAGAGAAAAGATTTGTTCAGAGAGGCGGTGTGATGCAGCCACAAAAAGCATGTCACACATTGTACTGTTTCTCTGTGCTTCTTCCTCCTGCATAAGATTGTAGCATTTAAGAGGCAGCTAAAACAAAATTCAGCGAGAGAATATAGATTCTAAACCAAAGGAAGAAAGAGTGCAAGGGACACATGAAATGATGACTTCAACAAAGAGCCATACCGTCAAAGTGTGTTCTATTTTTGCAACCTCAGCAAGAAGTCGCTCTTCATCAATGAAAGGCAATTTTGCAATACCCTTCAGAAAGAACAACAACAAATAGATCAACTTTCCACTTCAGGAAAAGAGAATTTCCATAAACCAATTGGCATATGAAAGTAAACGATAAACCTACTTGCCAAGAATACCGCTTGCCATTCATGTCAACTTCAAAATCTGATAGAGAGAGGAAGTTCAAGTTTATGGATCTTATGGAAGAAGTTAAGAACAAAAACATATGATGCATGTTTGTTTAGCAAAGTTGCATACCGGTCGGATAAAAATCAATAATGGGTGAATTTGGATCAGTCATCAACTTCCTATATTGTTCGGGAAGGGCATGGGAACTGCAAATTAAATATATTATAGTACCATACTGGCTCAAAAATTTAGATGGAGAACAAAGCAGAAACAAGTAACAGTACCTTGCAGCAGGAAAAACCCCCAATAACTGATTGAATGGTTTGAAGGGGGAACCCAACTCAAACTGAATATCAAGCTGGCCAAGATCCTTCAGATCAGATGCAAAGGGTGCATAATGGTAAGGATAAAACCTGAAACAACAAAGTTCAATGACAGAACAGTGACAAATAATGTCTATTACAGCAGAATGATGATATTCTGATTAACTGACCAGTCTCACCAAAACAAAGCACAATCAGGCCTAAAAATTCAACTCAGGTAAAAACCAAAAAGGAATAAGATGACTGATTCTATGCACTAATAATAACATCCACAACCTCCAAGAACAACCAGTAATAGGAAAGTAAGAATGTAAAAAAAACTCACCACCTCCAAGAACAACAAGAACAACCAGAAATAGGAAAGTAAGAATGTAAAAAAAACTCACCACCTCCAAGAACAAACACCTTCATAGTAATAATGCATGACCCAACATAGACCTTCAGTGAACTTCAAAACCTACACAAATGAAGCTCCACTGATTATTAAAGAAATAATTCAAAAATACAATAGACAACACCCTCAAATAGATCCACCAACTTACAACATCTTTTCGTATTTCTTCCATTTCTTCTGGAGTTTTTGCTGAAAACTTTTCTTGATAATACCTTTCTTTCCACCCTGGCTCTCCCAGTTTAATCTGACAAGAGCAAGCAGCTAAAATATTAAAGTCATGGAATAAAATGGCAAAAACATTGTGAGCTAATAAGAGAAAGAAACAGCAGCTTTTTTGTATTAAGGTGGCATGCTGTGTCCAAGCATGCTGGTCTCAACTGCCAAAAAGTTGCAAGTATTAGGTAAAGCCCCTTGAATGTTGCATATGATGACAAACCAATATGATTTTTTTTTTTTAACTTGTTTGAGATAAGAGTGGGACAATCTATGTTTTGAAAACTAAATCCCAGAAAAAATGAAAGCAGAGTTCCCAATCCTACTGCCTATACCCAAAATATTCGTAGAAACTGCATTATTAAAAAAAAAAATCATAAATTACTTAAGAACATATTCAAACCTTATCTTCCTCGTGATTACTGGAGTTAAAAACATCAGATTTGTCACGGATCAACTCCTTAAGTTTTGCTTTCAATTCTTCTTTGTTCTCATGCACCTGATGCCAATGGGAAGAAAGAAACAGCATAGTAAGTGTCATCAGGTAAAAATATATAGCAGGATAATTAATACTCTCTTAACTCCTCGCCTGCAAGGCTCATACCAAATCATAGGTTAGCCCATGGAATATGAGTCCTAAAGAATGGCTGAAGGAGTCAGAACTATATTAAAGTGTCTCTCCTGAAGCAGGAAAACATACATCTGTTTCAATACTATCTTCTGCTTCGACAATAGCAGCACCAATGTTGGCCCCCGAGGATAAACGTCGCACTTTATGTGGGCGATTAGAGGATCCATTACCATTAGACTCCACCGTTTGCTGAAATGGAACAGGTGTAGGGCCTGAGGCAAGACGGGAACCATGAAATCTAGCAACTGGAACCAGAGAATCAGGTTGAACTTGAGGCTGCGCATCATCTCCTCTTCTAACTTGTGCTTTTTCTCGTTTGATTCTTTCTGCTTGACGCTGTATGAAACCAGCATAGAACAAATTAGTACTGAATTCTTTACCAGCTTAAAGGATGAGTAGAATTCATGTGTAATACATTCATTCCAGGAATCCTCAAGTCAGATGGTTAATTTGAGTTGCATATATACCCATATAGATCAATGGCCTAAAATTATAAAACAACTAAAAGAGAAAACAGCATAAGGTGTTGCTACATCCTTAATCTCAGGAAGTTATTCAATTACACAAAAGGTAATCTTGCCACCAAAGAGTGCTAGACAAGTCTCCTTTCATGGTTCAAATCATGATAGTGTAAATCTCTTGCACAAGCACTGAAAGAGGATTGAACACATAATGAATACCACATGCAGAACGAAATAGAAAGAGACTAAGAGACTACTGGCTCACAAGGTAAGACCCAACCTTTTTTACATGAAAAATGAAACAAGACCATTCGCAAGTTTTCCAGAATAATTTGGATCACAGATAAAAGCTAAATACAAACTAATTTTTTGTTTAAGTTCAAGAGAATCATATTGATCCTAAACTCAAACAAACCTGATGCAACCGTGCTCTTTTGTTGAATATTTTATCTTCATAGGACCCCACAGCTTGGATAAAATGCTCTACCCTGCTCAAATTAGGCTGAAATAAAAATCATACAGTCAATAGCTTTAGTTTACCAGATGAAATTTGATGACTGGAATAATAAGTGGCCATCACAAATAAGATCAACAGGCACCTTGCTTCCATCAGTCAAATAACCACCAAATGATCTAAATTCCTTCTTGTATACTGCCATTAACAAATTGATTGCACCCTGAAATTAACAAATTGAAAAGGGGAAGGCTTTCAATTAAAACCTTGGCTTCATATAAGAACCCTAAAGTTACATTCAAAATCACAATATAAAAATACAACCCAACAGTAGAATAATTACTTCAACAACATACAAACCTCACGAATCTCAAGTGTAGGCATATGAGGTAAGAAATCATTGCCAACAAAGAAGCATATGAATATAAAATCATCCACAACGCGTTCCAAGTCAATTTCAAAAGGAGGATTGGGGATTCTCATCTCATATTCCAGATACTCCCTAAGGGTCCATATGTTCAGGAACTGCAAAGATGAAGCAAATAACAAGTTCTAATTTTTCCAAATAATTCATTAAAATAATTCCAACTGTAAATTAAATTGCAAAGTAACCTGATATGGCTTTCTGGCCACAGCTTTTCCATCAGCTTTCTCATCAAATTCTCCTTCCTTCCTCTTTGCCTTTCCTTCACAATTTGCCGCTATATGGCCCATCTGACCACATATGAAGCACTTATCTTGCCCAGGGGTGAAGACAATCTGAAAATATTTCATAAACCCTGTTACTTTTGGGCCAAGAGGGAACATGATAATAGAATGATAAAACATCCTTCGAAGAAAATTCATTTAAGCGGTAACATCTACTTATTCCTACAAACAAGTAAAATAGCCAACCTCGGGTAGAAGTTACAAAATGAAAGAAAACTAGATCATAGATATTATTTTGCAAAGTAAAATATACGAACCTCTCGAAGGATTGAAAAGTGAACTTCATGAGTGGCCAAGGCCAACATAATTAAATCAGCATCCTGTCGTATTTCAACAATAAGCAGAGTGCATGATCTTAGTCCACTAAAGTAGGCCAAAGAAAATAAACAGAACACATGCTTAAATTTTTTATTTTTTTTTAATATGAAACTTAGAAATGAAAATATTGAAGGAGAAATATACCAAACCATATAGGCAATGGCGTGTGTTTGGATCAAAACCAGGAAGGTTCCTTTGGAGCCGTATATATGACATAATTTTATGTTCTCCTTCACCAGGAACGTTTGCATCAGATAGAATAACCTTCAAAAAGAAGAAAGTAAGAGAAATGCTAAAACTCTCCACCATATCAAGAGAAAGCAAAGAATAACACATAAAAGACAAGGAACCATAAAACTGATACTACCTTGATGTTTTTCCAGCCGGGATCGTAATTTAATCTGAGGTGGATATAATACTGCAAAGCAATTGATAGAACAGCCATAAATGGAGTGCCAGGTGTAATAACATTCGAATCAACAAGCTGTGATTCCTCTTTAGGAGGAAGCCTTCTGCCCTCCCTCTCAAACTCCTCTCGAAGTCGTGCTTCTTCAGCTGCCTGCAAAAGCAAGATTAACAAGAACAAAATTACCAATCAAATTGTCTTCTTTCTTGCAACAATTTCTATCATTAAAGTGTGGGAGAAAATGAAATATCAGTACCAACAATATCTTGACGACCTAACATTTCATCCAGTATTCAAATTGGTACTGGAATCAACCAAATATATACATACCGCCTCTGCAGCATCTTTTGCTGCTCTAAAACGCCTAGATCGCTGTTGGTTCATTTTAGCCCGAGGGGCAACGCCATCTACAGCAGTTTCCAGGAAGAAATGACAGTATCATCAAATAAACATAAGTACACGATATCTGCATGTCAAGAATATAAATACACTTTATCTTTCAACCTAAGACAAGCACTACTTACCAATAGCCATATACAAAAGCTTTCGAGGACGGACCATGACAAACAATCTATCAATGTAATCAAATATGCATTGAAAAACTTCATCAAAAGTTGTTGGTGAAGGCTGCATGAGACATCGAACAAGCCAAATTACATTGGTTCTAAAAATTCCGAGGAAGGAAGAAAGAAGAAACTATGGAAAATGCATTTGTCAAGAGGGTTACCCTGTCTTCGGGGTGGAAACAAGGATGAATAATCCCGTTCATGTCGAGATAAAGATTATCGTACTCAAGTTTATTTGGATTGGGTTTACTAGTATCCACCGGAATGGAGACGCCTTCGATCACCACCGGTTCTTCCTCGATAACGTCCATCACAATCAGCGGATACTTCTCCGCTAACCACCTGTAGAACGCTGGCACTCCCATTTCCAATCGCTTGCAATTCCAACCTCTCGCGGATCTCTAATAAAATCGAACACCAATGAGGAAACCCTAACCCCTAAATTCGAGAAAAATGCGGAAGAAGAAAACAATTTGGATAACTTCGATTTTTCTTTATAGCTTCTGCCAATGTATGTTTCGCAAACAGTCCGGTTTAGGGCACAAAAATAATGTGAATGGACAGTTATACCCTTATTGATTTGGCAGTCTGCTAGTCAGAATAGTTACAGGTCTTTGTGCACTCGCGTATGGGTAAGGTAAGTTTGGAATTTTGCTAATGGTATCATTTATATCCATTTAATTGGGACAAATTACCAATAAAAGTTTTTTTTTAATTACTGAAATGGGCCTATTATTAAATTATTTACCGGAATGGTCCTTTTTTCTCGAAATCGCGTCCACGTCAACGCGAGTTGCTGACATGGCAACAAATCGCGCCCTCAAGGACGCGATTTGCTGCCACGTCGCGCTGACGTGGACGCGATTTCCTGGCGCGTACCCTGATATCGTGCTGACATGGACGCGATTTCGCGGTTTTTCCCACGTTAGGTTTTTTTGGCTTTTAAGGTTTAGGGTTCAGGCTTTTAAGGGTTTTTAGGTCTTGGAATAAATAATTTCGAGTTGACGTTTCTGATAAAATAGTATAAAATCGCTTCTACCAGAATGCTATTTGAGAAGAATTTGTGAAATCGCGCCCTCGTGGACGTGCTTTTGCTACAGTAGGTCACGGAAGAAATAATTATTTTTTTGACGTTTCTGAGCAAATAGTATAAGATCGCTTCTAGGAGGATGCTATTTGAGAAGAATTTGTGAAATCGCGGCCTCGTCAGCGTGCTTTTGCTACAGTAAGTCATGTAAGAAATTTTTTTTGACGTTTCTGAGCAAATAATATAAAATCGCTTCTAGCAGAATACTATTTGAGAAGAATTTGTGAAATCGCGCCATCGTGGACGCACTTTTGCTACAGTAACATGTTTGGGCTGAGGCTATAAATTAGGTAGAAAATGTTCTCATAATGCATAAGTCACAGCAGATACAATTTAGAGAGGCTAAGAAGGTTAGAGTTTCAAATATGAGTGAACGTATTAGTGCTGTTATTTACTACGATGGTAAGGTTTGCCATACCGAGAATGGTGTTATTTTTTTGTCGGAGAATACGGTGCGACTGGTTTTTAACCAGAACATAGATTTGACAGAACTTCGTAAAAGGATTAGGCGTAAAATTTTCAGAACGACGCCAATGAAAGTTCTGTCTATCACGTATCGATTTTGTTCTTCTGTTGATCCGGTGACATATGACTCGTTCGACATAAAAGGTGCACATAGCTTGGAGGCAATGGTACAGACTCATCTTGCTAGTGGAGCATCTTATATTGAGTTATATGTACAATTTACATCGCCAACTGATGTACCAGCGACCGGTGTTCGAGATGTATACACCACCCCTGGCCGACACTCGGTCAGCGGGTTACAAAATATGGAACAGCCCATGTTCAGTAGCGGTGTCGAATGCACATCCCCTACAAGACACTCTGTCAGTAGATGAGACATGTACTTCGGTGGCTCGATGTTTGATGCTGGAAATGCGTACTAGGGAGCGGCATCAAGTTTTAGCAGGTGGTAATCTACATCCAATTTGGGACATTATCAAATACCCAGAAGAAGGGATGATGTACTCCCTACGACGTCAACCGGTGAGGGGACCTCGTACACTGCAGATGATTGTGGGTTAGAATATGACTCAAATGTGGATCCACCTCGAGAGCCCGAGCTGGATAGTGTAGAAGTTGGCTTATTTTCTAAACCGGAGCCTATTCCAACAAAAGCTGAAGATGCTGAAAGGAGTTTAGATGAGAAAGAAAATCCACGATTCAGAGCATACTCACCTCCAGCCTACATGCATAATGTCGATCTGTCTGCAGATGACGCATTAGAGTTTCCAGATCTACCACACCGGTTGCGTGATCATACAAGTTCGGGGGGTAGATTTCAGTGAACTTGAAGTTGGTAATCAGTTTACCAACAAGGATAGTTTTATTGGTGCTTTGGAACAACATGGCATCAAAAACGGCGTTAACTACTACGTCGTTAAATCAAAATTTGATAAGTTTGAGGCGAAGTGTGCGGTGCAAGACGGCACATGTTCATGGAAAATCTACGCCTCGTTAAGGAAAAGGACAGGGTTGTGGGAGATAAAAAAAGTACAAAGGTCCACATACATGTGCTGCAGGTACAGTATTGACTGTATCTGAATAATACTTTTATTATGCAATGTTGCATTATTTAATGTACTCCCTTTGTAGGTGTTTCACAAGATCATCCCAAAATGGATTCAGCTATGTTAGCTAGCTTGATACTGCCCACGATAAAAGTAGATCCTAGGACTTCAATGCCGGTGTTAATTGCCAATATCCGTAGCCAAATGGGGTACACGCCCTCTTACCACAAGGCTTGGATAGCTAAGCAAAAGGTGTTGGAGAATATGCATAGTGGGTGGGATGCCTCATATAATGAAATATGGCAGTGGTGTCAGGTACTAGAGAGATACGTCCCCGGTGCCATCACAAACATTGAAACGAAACATGCGTACTACAACGGCTGATTGCTACGTGGATGCCAAGTGTTCAAACGCCTGTTTTGAACCTTTAAGCAATGCCGAGACGTATTTCCATACTGCAAGTCGTTGGTATAAATTGACGGTACCTTCATGTTCGGTAGATATACTTATCAGCTATTGCTTGCAGTAGCACAGGATGGCGGTGGGAGAATTCTTCCAATTGCATTTGCAATAACACCGGGGGAGTCGTCTGATCACTGAGATTTCTTTCTCTCTAGGTTAAGGAGGCATGTATGCCCCCAACCTGATATCTGTGTTATTTCAGATCGGGGCGTCGGTATACTAGCTGCATTTGATCGAGAGGGAAGCTTATAGCAGTGCACACACCATAGATATTGCCTAAGACACGTTGCTTCGAACTACTACAGGCAATATCCATCTAAGAGCGAACGACAACAAGTGACCAATATGAGTATTTAGTCTATATATGTGTTATTTCGTTTGTCAATTTAAATTAGTTTTATTGGTAGAAGTGGTATAAATTATTCGCTATGATCTTATATTGGCAGGGTATGAAATAAATAAAGATCGTTTTCACGAGATGTTGGCAATTTTACAATCCCAAAACGGAGAAGGGGCAGACTATCTTTGTAACATACGTTTCGAACAGTGGGCACAAGCATACGACGGTGGCCTGCGATATGGCCATATGACGTCGAACCTAACAGAATGCATAAATTATGTTCTTAAAGGAACGCGCCATCTACCGATAACATCAGTTGTACGAGAGACATATTTTTGTTTGGCGGCACTATTTCCAAAGCGAGCAGCAAGTTATGTATGCCAGATGTAGGGAGGCTATGTATGGTGCAGTAAGGTAGTTCAAGAAATTAACAAGGCCAAGTTAAGGGAAAACACCATGCACACAGTGTGTCATGATCGAGACAATTTATGGTTTCGCGTGACAGAGTTTGACAGACCACACCAAGGTGTTGTTGGCGAGCAATATCGTGTACACTTGCGAAATAGGACTTGTGACTGTGGGATGTTTGATGCACTTCGTTATCCATGCGCTCATGTTATTGCGGCTTGTCAGAAACTCCGTCTGGATCCAATGAGTTATGTGGATGAAGTGTACAAATTAGAAAACATGTACAATGTATGGAGACACGTTTTCCCACCGGTCCTAGATGAACGTAAGTGGCCGCCCGTATCTTTTGCTCCTTTTAAGCTGTTACCGGATAGAGAATTACGTCGCAAACCAAAGGGTCGACCTTGCTCGACTAGAATACGTAACAATATGGATATCCGAGAAACAGCCAGTGAAACGAAGTTGTGCGGATGGTGTAGGAATCCAGGCCATACAAGTCGATCATGCCCTAATCACAATAGTTGAATGTAATTGTAAAAAAAAAAATAAGTTTGTGAAATTATTAATTGATAAATTGTATTCAGTCAAAAAATTGTATTAATGGTTAGTAAAATTATCAAATTATATCAAATTATTAATTGTTAGTACCAGTCAAAACATTTTTCCAAATCTAACATTATGTGAATGTAAAATTATTAAGTTAAAAAATTGTATTAATGGTTAGTAAAATTATCAAATTATGTAAAATTATTATTTGTTAGTACCAGTCAAAACATTTTTCCAAATCTAACATTACGTGAATGTAACATTGTTAACTTAGTTTAGGGTTTTTAATTAAATTAGGTTAGGGTTTTTAATTAAATTAGGTTAAGGTTAGGGTTTTTAAGTTAAGGGTTTAGGGTTTTTAATTAAACTAGGTTAGGATTTGTGTTTTTAATTAAGTTAGGTTAGGGTTTTTAATTAAATTAGGTTAGGGTTCTTAATTAAATTAGGTTAAGGTTAATGTTAGAGTTTTTAAGTTAAGGGTTTAGGGTTTTTAATTAAATTAGGTTAGGGTTAAGGTTTTTAATTAAATTAGGTTAGGGTTTTTAATTAAATTATGTTAGAGTTTTTAATTAAATTAGGTTAGGTTTTTAATTAAATTAGGTTAGGGTTTTTAATTAAATTAGGTTAGAGTTAGGGTTTTTAATTAATTTAAGTTAGGGGTTAGGGTTTTTAATTAAATTAGGTTAGGGTTAGGGTTAGGGTTTTTAATTAATTTAGGTTAGGGTTAGGGTTCTTAATTAAATTAGGTTAGGGTTTTTAATTAAATTAAGTTAGGGTTTTAAATTAAATTAGGTTAGGGTTTAAGGTTAAATTAGTTAGGATTTTTATTACATCAAATAAACTTCTATTTTATTACATCAAATAATATGAAAATAACTCAAAAAAATTCTATTTTTTTTACATAAAATAATATCAAAATAATTAAATTATTTGTACAAATAAATTTAAATACGGCAATCAATGTCTATGCCCGGGGGATTCAGTTCCACATGGCGGCCGTCGACGGTTACGCGCTGGATTCCTGCTTTCTCTAGCTTCCGGCGGTGGTTGTTGTTCCTCCAGTGGGGATTCTGGTTCTTCCAGTTCGACATCTGGTTGTCAGACTTGGGACGATGATCCACCTTCAAATAATAGTGTATGTGGAGTTGTTTGCATCAGGAACGACGACGGTATTTGAAACCTATACGTTGGTGGGGATTGGTAAAAAGGAGAGCTCCTCAACGGCCCCCATTGCGATCCCTCGTGTGCCGTTGGCCTATACATCGGTGGTCCGCTCGGCGTAACAGGAAATGGAGCTAAACCGGGCATTTGGCTCCAACCTGCTTTCTCTAGATTCAGTGCCACATGGCGGCCATTGACGGTTACGCGCTGGATTCCTACTTTATTTAGCTTCCGGTGGCGGTTGTTGTTCCTCCGGTGGGGATTCTGGTTCTTCTGGTTCGGCATCTGGTTATCGGACTTGGAACGATGATCCACCTTCAAAGAATAGTGTATGTGGAGTTGTTTGCATCAGGAACGACGACGGTGTTTGAAACCCATACGTTGGTGGGGACTGGTAAAAAGGAGAGCTCCCCGACGGCCCCCATTGCGATCCCTCGTGCGCCGTTGGCCTATACATCGGCGGTCCACTCGGCATAATAAGAAATGGAGCTGAACCGGGCATTCGGCTCCAACTTGCCAGAGGACTTGGAAAAGGATACATATAAGGGTTAGGGTACATATAAGGGCTAGGAAACGCACCTGGCATCATCTGAAAAGGCGGTTGCATGGGTATCATCGGTTGAACTGTTGCGTTGGTGCTCTCGTTGGGCCTGGTGATTGCATGGCCGCTGATGATGAGCCGGGTGAATGTCTGAGCCTCGTTGAGGGGCTACCTTCGTTTTGTCGTCTTAGATTTAGAGGCCCGCGCCTTTCCTTTTCGACACGTATTAGTCGCTGCCTCTCATCTGGCGTCAGTAAATACAGCTTGCCATGGATCCTAAACCATGGCATGTATTCTGGAACGCACGATAACTCCGAAACGATGATTGGTTCCCGAGTAGGTAGATATTCATACCGATCTTCCCACATTTCCATATACTCAGACCAGTATCTCGTCCAATCCGTATTCAATTGCCGAAGGTCGACTTTGTGTTGATCGTCAAACACCTCAGGATCTACCGGAATCGGTTGTCTACATCTAAACTATCGTAGCAGTCTGCCTGTCTGGTGCGGCTCCACGGTTGCGTAGTTGACCAACACAACTTTCATGTGTCAAGCTTGTGGATTTTGTAAAAACTCTTCAGGGATTACTGCCCGAATTGCCGGATCCTCGTATGGTGTCCATTGAAACTATATGAACATGATAGAAATATTAGTTATATACATAATACTAAATACTAAATACTAAATACTAAATACTAAATACTAAATATCAGTCGAATAGAGAATGTATGAAATATCTATTTGCAATAATACTTACTTCCGCTTCCGATGTTTGCTCTCCTCGGTCGCGTCGCCCCGCACATCTCCCGATATAATGTTGCCAAGACGGCAGACCCCCAACTCAATTCACCGGCTGCTCTAAAATCAACGAGTTTTAGCAGCCATCTTAGATGTACGCGACTCCGTGACGTGTCGGGCATCAGATAACCTCCAATTAATTGAAGAATGTATGTCCGAGCATATCGAATTCTTTCAATTTTGGTTGAATCTTCATCCGGATCAGAGAATGTGTCACGTAACCAGCCTATCTCGACCTTACCTCCCTCCATTTTCTTCGGAATAGCGCCCAAAAGCTCGTAGCACACCGCATCCCAATTGCTAGATTGGGCAGACCCGGTGACTGGGTACCCGTCCACCGGCAATCCCAACTGCAGACTAACATCTTCTAGAGTGATAGTACAATCTCCACATGGAAGATGGAATGTGTGCGTCTCGGGTCTCCACCTCTCGATCAACGCACTGATCAGTTTCGGGTCCAACTTGCATCCCCGGCCTACCGTCGCCACGTGCCAAAAACCCACTTCCCGCAGGTAGTTCTCTACCAACGGTGATGGAGAAGCATGCATATTCCGGATATTGCATTCTAATACCCGATCTACAGACTTTTATAACAAATAATAAATTAATAATTATCTAAAAATGCATAAATAAAAAATTCTTAAATAATATTTAAAAATTAAATTTAACACTTACCATTTTCATTTGTTCCACCGATATGTGATGCCTATCAAGACGAGTCAATGAGCCGGCCATTGATGAAATCGTACAAATTTTTACGATTTATAAAAATATAAAAAATTTTAAAATTATTTTAAAAAAGGAAATTGAGAGGAAATTGAAATTAAATATGGATTTGAGAGAAATTTGGAAGGAAATTGAGAGGAATTGAGAGGAAATATGAGAGAGGATTTGTTTGTGAAAAAATAAAAAGGGGTGGAGGTATTTATAGTTTTTTTTTTTTACCGTTGGGGTGGGGCAACGGTCAAATGGGTACTGTTCACGTGCGGGTCGAAATCGCGTAGTGGACTCGATTTCCTGGTGCGTACCCTGAAATTGTGTTGACGTGGACGTGATTTCGCGGAAAAAGGACAATTCCGGTAAATAATTAAATAATGGGCCCATTTCGGTAATTTTTGAAAAAAAGGGCTTTTATTGGTAAATTGCCCTTTAAATTAGTGTGATAAATTAACTTGATGAGACTAAAAAAAATAGTAATGAATGAATGTTTTTGTCTTTTATTAGTATTGAGAGAGATTAATTCTTTTGAGAGAAATTTTCAAAATGTTAATAGATGGATTCCTTAACAATCAAATGTATTGTCTCTCGTATTTTGTCGAGAGTTAATATGTCATGAGTGGCTATCAAATAGGCTTAATTCATAGAGTTGGGAGGGCTTCGGTTGGTGGTGACCCATGCAAGTAAGCAGTACCATGATTGCAAACAAGTGACCTATATGTCTCAGGTTGGTGGTTCGAGTCCTCCATGCTTAGGTAACTTCATAATTATTCTACACAAAATAATAATAATTTTCTCGAGTCTTGTAAGTGCACCAACCAATATGCTCCTGGCTTTGTGAACCAAGCCCATTGGGTAACGGCTCAAGAAACATTAGTTTTCATCAGAGTACAATAGACAAAACTCTTATAAGGGAACAATAACTTTAGTTGTTGAGGACTTGAACAACTGCTTGACGGACGATATTTCGAAGCCTTGGGGCATACAAAAAGGGATAATTGGGTCAAGATATCCCATTTCTTCATTTATCTATTTTTGTATATACTGCAACATTCCTATGGATGAGAAAAAGGGGCATCCATCAAAGTCTTGTTTTCTAACAAATTTTATTGAGACTTTGGTCAGTTAGTTAAAGCTAAAGGTATCATGTAGACCTATGTATTATGAATTAAATTGTATTTTATTCTCTTTACTCAAAAATTGAGTAAAACAATTTCATTTTTATTGTTAAAGACTAGTCATTTCTGTTAAAAACTCCATTCATTTCTATTATTAAAAATTGACGTGACTGACAAAATAGCTAGACAGTTATACGTGGCATGCCACGTGTACCTCTTCAAGATACATAGACCGATTTTTTAATTTGCTCATTAATCTAATGTGTATGAATTAATTTATCTATTTAAAAAAAAGAGCAAAATGTAATACAACTCCGTAATATAAAAGTATTTTTGGAGTATGGTGCTTGGAGCACCTCTTTCTGTTTTTAGCTACCCTAGATAGTTTTTAAGATTCTCATACATCTTATGATATTTTGTTAAAATGATGATGATGAGAGCATATGGGTATTTGGGGTTTTTTTATTTGGAATGGATATTTGAGTTTAGTAGAGATGTAAATTTGTTTAAGCGTCATGTTATTTATTTAATTAGTTTTTAGTAATTTTTGGGGTTTTTTTCTTTAGATTATTTTTTTAATTTTATATTTTTTTACACGTCATCTTCAACTTGGCATGTCACACTTAACTAACGGTCAACTAACGTTTTCCGTTAAAATTGGTCTGATTTATGAAAAATTGTTACATTGAGAGCATCAATAAAAAAAAAGTCAAGAGCACAAAATTAAAAATTCTTAAACGTTGAAGGTATTTTTTACAATTATGCCTTTATATAATAAGAAATTATAAATATACTATACTATAATGTAAATATTTAAAATATATATTGGATTGTTTATGTTTAAATTTTTAATGAATAAAATATAAAATGATAGTAAAAGATATACATAATTAATAAATATTAAATAATTATATCTTTTTTTAAAATAAAAGAAACAATACAGGTGAGCATAAATGAGCTTATCTTGGCTATTTATAAATATGAAAAGTTTATGTTTCTGACAAGGTTAGGTTTGGGCAACTATATATGATATTAATATCATGCATAAGCTTAATTAGACCCGAACAATAAACACCTCTAAAGAAAGTTTTTTTTAAAAAATCAACTTTTATTTTTATATTTTTATATAAATTGTATACAAATTTTTAATAAATTTTTTTATTTTATAAAAATTTCAACACCTTTTTTATATTTTTATTTTTTAAAAGTTCATGTATTTTTATTTTTTTATAAATTTTAGTTTTTTTAAATTAAGACTAAAATAATAAAAATTTGTAAATATTAAGGACTAAATTTATTATCATGTCAATAAAAATGCCACTACAACTTTCAGTTAACTATTTACCAAAATATCAAATGTTGAAAACGTTAGTGATAAAAATGATTTTTTTTCATGGTTGAATAACCAAAATAAAAATACTAATAATTAGTAGACCATCAAATTACTTTTTTTTTACAAAAATATAACAACCTTAAATTTATTTTTAAAACAATAAATATAGAAATTTACTTTATATTGATAATCAAACTAATAAATCAAACCTGTGATTTTTTTTTACACATTGGTTAGATTTATATTTTATTGATTTCTCAATTTTAGTTACAAATTTTATTTTAGCAATTTAAATTGAAATTTTAATTTTTAATTTCAATTTTTTTTACTGAAGAGATAAAAATTTCCAAAGTCTCATCGCTGTCTACCATATTTATTTTTATTAATTTTTAATATTACATGTGTGGCATGTAAATTACACATTTAATTTTTAATTAAAGAATTTTTAATTAGGCTTAATGATAAATTTGGCCACTAACGTTTGCATGTTTTGTTAAAATGACCCTAATTGTATTTTTGAGTTTTTTTTTGCCATCAACCTTTGTTTTTTTTCCAATATGTTTTTTCTAACTGATTTAATGAATAAATTTAATGTTTCAAATTTTCTTTTCTTTCAAAAGGTTTCAATCTTTCATACGTTTTTTTACTAGGTTAACTTTTTTTTAGATAATTAGGTTTATTTTCTTTAAATTAAGAGTTATTTTTTTAATTTAATGTATTATTTATTTATTTTATTATTTTCCACATGTAATTATCTTATTGAGTTATCTAAGTAATAAATTACATCTCATTAAAAATATTCCACATATGAAATTCCACATCATCCCCATTAATTTTTTTAACGGTATTTTCATTAAATCTGTTAGAAAAAGCAGATTGAAAAAAATAACAAAGGTTGATGGTCAAAAAAGGCTTAAAAATACAATTAGAGCCATTTTGACAAAAACATGCAAACATTATTGGCCAAATTTGTCATTAAGCCTTTTAATTATTACTATGATCTATCATTAATTATGATCATATCTCTTAGTTTTTTAAAAAATATATAAATTTGGAGCTATATGAAAAAGTAAACTATAATGTTAATTTGAAAAAATAAATAGATAAAACAACATGCAACAACTATAATAGTAGTTCATAATAAATAAGAAAAATGTTTAAACTAAATTAATAAATACATTTAATAATAATAATTAAAAAATAATGGTTGAAATTTGATTTTTTTTCCAAAACAAATCCACAAAACATTTTTCGTATACAACAAACAAATAATAGTAAAAGAAAAGAAATATAGTTTTAAGAGTGTTTACTGTTTACTTCACAATATAAACTTATAATTGTTTTTAAATATTATATTGCCTCATGAATCTTTGATCCCTCTCTAGTGCCATTGTTATTCAAATATGATACGATATAACCTCTTCAAAGAACCTTGGCTTTAATTCTCCGTTCTTTTTTTTTATATAATTCTAACTTATTAAAGCTAAAATTTTCCATCTTTTTACAGGTAATTTTTCTTAGACGCTACTCGATTAAATATGCTTAATCATTGAATACTATTTATAAAGTTAAACTTAAATTAGAGTTTTTTTGAAAGATCATATTGATGTGGAAATTCAGGAGAATGTTGATGGGAATAAATGGAGGATGATAGGGTTTTATGGTTCTCCTGATATGCGATTTCGTTCAGGGACGTGGGATCTTTTACGGGTTTCGGGTCAGGATCAGGACTTATTTTGGTTAGTGTGCGGGGATTTCAATGAGACTCTCTATTCTTTTGAGAATAAGGGAGGGGCTTTTTAGGATAGGGGTCGTATGGAAGATTTCTGAAATGTGTTAGCAAATTGTCAGTTAGAGGATTTGGGATACGAAGGGCCTTGGTTTATATGGGAACGTGGGAATTTTATGGAAAATAATATTAAAGAACAGTTAGATGAGAGGGTTGCCAATGTAGCTTAGTAGGAACGATTCTTTACTTTTTCATTTAGGCATCACCTACCTCATTCGTTCTCTGATCATTGCCCGTTGTTGATAGATAAGGTATAGAGGATGGAAAGGCAAAGGGTGGAGAGGTTCTGCTTTAAGACCTGTTGGACTTTGAAAGAGTCGTGTAAAGCTAAGATTAGTCACTTATAGAAAAATAGTGTAGAGAGTGTTCCCCAACGGTTAACGTCGTTGTGTAAGGGTCTTGAATCAGTGGGTAACTCACTTGAAATCAAGGAATGGGGCAAATTAATAGGCTACAAAATTGTCTAGTGGATCTCAATAAAGATGATAGAGATGAGGAAAATCTCTCTATCTTTTAGGCACTAAATTGGAAATGAACCTGAAAATTGACAAGGAAGAACTATATTGGGAGTAGAGAGCGCAGGTGAATTGGTTGAAGTTAGAAGATAAAAATATGAGGTTTTTTCATCGATTTATGTGGCAAAATAAGAGAACAAATAGAATTAAGGGTTTAATAGGGGGTGATGGGCAAACTGTTTCAGATAGAGATAGCTTGTTTGCCATTGCAAATGACTATTTCATGCAACTATTTTCTTCGTAATAATTTTGATCATATTTTAAAGGGGTGGAAGTATGCATTATTGATGAGATGAATGTTTGTTTAGATGCTAGCTATAAGAGGGAAGAAGTTTTCACTACTTTGAGAACTATGGCACCAACAAAAGCGTCGAAACCAAATGGTTTACCAGTTTTGTTCTATCAGAATTATTGGTACATTATGGTGTTGATAAGTTAAATTAAAAAGGGGTTGAAAAGTCAAAAATGGTGGGAGGTGCAATTGGCACCGAAAGAAAAAAAATAGTTGGCAAGTTGTTTAAAGTTGAAAGGGATAATTGCAATTTTAGTTCCTAATTTTTTAGGCCATTTGCAAGTTAGTCCCTGAACTTCAACTATAAATAGGCCTAACCATTTCTCATTTCAACCATCCCAACCAATCTTTCTCTCTTAGTTTTCTTTTTCTCCCATTTGAGAATTCTTAAGGAATTCTATTTGTTTGTAATATTTTGGAGATAGTAAAGTTATCATCTGGTGTTAGTGCCCGAGGACGTAGGTATAATTTACCGAACCTCGTTAAAACTCTTGTGTTCTTTTTGTCCTATTTTTCTTTCAATATTTGAGGGTATAATAGTAGTATTTAATTGTGCTATTAAATTACGTTAGAAGGAATATTCTGACTAAGGAAAGACTTGGTATTTAAGAGATCCTTGTGATCCACCTCTCTTCCCTGGGAATTGAACTTTGTGTGATTTTTTAGTACAATAATTTACACGCTTCCGACCCTATTGGAACAACAAGTGGTATCAAGAGCCGAAGGTTAATCGTAGTATGCTCTGTGGTTGCAGTTTAAACTGATCTTCCACATCAGAAAAGATTTCCTTAGGTATATTGAAAGATTATGGAGAAAACGGTCGGTGTAGGAGCTTCAACATCGTCCATGTGGACAAGACCGACAATTGCAAATGCAAGATTGGCCGTGGAGATCTTTGATGGCACCGGCCATTTTGGTATGTGGCAAAGTGAGGTTCTAGATGCCCTTTTTCAGCAGGGTCTAGACATTGCCATTGATGAAGAGAAACCAGATGATGTACAGGAGAAAGATTGGAAGGCGATCAATCGGTTGGCATGTGGCACAATTCGATCATGCCTTTCTCGAGAGCAGAGGTACGCTTTTTCAAAAGAGACTTCTGCAAATAAGTTGTGGGTGGCACTTGAAGAAAATTTTTTGAAGAAAAACAGTCAAAATAAGCTCCACTTGAAGAAAAGACTGTTTCGCTTCACATACGTCCCAAGTACCACAATGAATGATCACATCACCAAATTTAATCAGTTAGTCACTGATTTGCTGAATATGGATGAGACATTCAAAGATAAAGATTTGGCTTTGATGCTGTTGGGGTCACTTCCTGAGGAGTTTGAGTTCCTAGAAACTACTCTACTTCATGGCAGGAGTGATATATCTCTGAGCGAAGTCTGTGCGGCCTTATACAGTTATGAACAGAGAAAGAAGGACAAACAGAAAAACTCAATCAGAGATACAGAAGCTTTAGTAGTCCGAGGTCGTTCATACACTCGGAAGAAAACTCAAAAGGGGAGATCAAAGTCAAAGTCCAGACTCGGGAAAGATGAATGTGCTTTTTGTCATGAGAAAGGCCACTGGAAGAAAAATTGTCCAAAGCTGAAGAATAAGGAAAAAGCTGCTGTAGATGCTTGTGTTGCTAAGCATGATACTAGTGACTCTGAACTATCACTGGTTGCATCATCATCGTCGTTCCATTCAGATGAGTGGATATTGGATTCGGGTTGTACCTATCATATGTCCCCTAACCGGGAGTGGTTCTCTGATTTAGTAGAACTAAATGGAGGAGTTGTTTATATGGGCAATGACAATGCCTGTAAAACTGTTGGGATAGGTTCAATCCAATTAAAGAATCAAGATGGATCAACCAGAGTTCTGACTGATGTTCGGTACGTGCCCAGTTTGAAGAAAAATCTCATCTCATTGGGAGCCTTGGAATCTAATGGTTCAGTTGTTACTATGAGAGATGGGATTTTGAAAGTGACATCTGGCGCACTTGTGATATTGAAGGGCATCAGGAAAAATAACTTGTATTACTACCAAGGTAGTACAGTTATTGGAGCAGTCGCTGCAGCTTCCGGTAACAAAGACTTGGACTCAATGCAGTTGTGGCATATGAAGTTGGGACATGCCAGCGAAAAATCCTTGCAAATTCTGGCAAAGCAAGGATTGTTGAAAGGTGCAAAGGCTTGCAAATTAAAATTTTGTGAGCACTGTATTCTGGGAAAGCAAAAGAGAGTGAAATTCGGCACTGCTATCCATAATACAAAAGGTATTTTGGAATATATTCACTCAGATGTGTGGGGGCCTTCCAAAACACCTTCGTTGGGAGGAAAACACTACTTTGTTACT
The DNA here is from genome assembly GCF_007990345.1 of Gossypium hirsutum. Classification (NCBI taxonomy): domain Eukaryota; kingdom Viridiplantae; phylum Streptophyta; class Magnoliopsida; order Malvales; family Malvaceae; genus Gossypium; species Gossypium hirsutum. The sequence goes on from NC_053441.1 coordinate 24,990,409, forward strand.
TTTGTTGATGACTTTTCCAGAAGAGTTTGGGTGTATACCATGAAAACTAAAGATGAAGTGCTTGGAGTTTTTCTTAAATGGAAAACTATGATCGAAAACCAGACTGGCAAGAAAATCAAGCGGCTTAGAACGGACAATGGAGGGGAATATAAAAGTGATCCGTTCTTCGATGTGTGCCAAGAGTATGGTATTGTTCGACACTTCACAGTTAGGGATACACCACAACAGAATGGAGTGGCAGAGCGTATGAATCGAACATTGCTGGAGAAAGTTCGATGTATGTTGTCCAATGCTGGGTTGGGCAAGCAATTTTGGGCTGAGGCTGTGACATACGCTGGCCATCTTGTTAATCGTTTGCCATCATCTGCATTAGAAAGAAAAACTCTTATGGAGGTATGGTCTGGAAAACCGGCTACAGATTATGATTCCTTACATGTGTTTGGAACCAATGCATATTACCATGTGAAGGAGTCAAAGTTAGATCCGAGGGCAAAGAAAGCTCTCTTTATGGGAATCACTTCTGGAGTGAAGGGATTTCGTCTTTGGTGCTTAAGTACAAAGAAAATGATCTGTAGTAGAGATGTTACCTTTGATGAATCTGCCACATTGAAAAATGTAGCAGATAAAGATATTCAGACGAGCAATACTCCACAGCAGGTGGAATGTACTCCAAAACAGGTGGAGTTTGAGCAGATGGGGATTTGCCCAGTTAATAAGTCTAATTCTCCAGCCACAATGGAGGAATTAGAGGTTGAAGAGGTTCTGACCCAAGAACCACTAAGTACACCAGAACCAGTTGCAGTTGCAAGGCCACGGAGAGAAATTCGTAAACCTGCTAGATTTACTGATATGGTGGCCTACGCCCTTCCCGTTGTTGATGATATTCCTATCACTTATCAAGAAGCAATGCAAAGCTTAGAAAGTGATAAATGGAAAAGCGTCATGGATGAAGAAATGCAGTCTCTCCGGAAGAACAATACTTGGGAGTTGGCGCAATTACCGAAAGGTAAAAGGGCAATCGGATGCAAGTGGGTATTCGCAAAGAAAGATGGATCTCCTAGCAAGAAGGATATTCGCTACAAGGCAAGATTGGTAGCTAAAGGCTACGCTCAGAAGGAGGGAATTGACTACAATGATGTATTTTCCCCTGTTGTGAAGCATTCCTCCATTAGAATTTTGTTGGCCTTGGTAGCACAGTTGAATTTGGAGCTAGCTCAACTTGATGTTAAGACGGCTTTCTTGCATGGTGAGTTAGAAGAGGAGATCTATATGACTCAGCCAGAAGGATACACAGATGCTGGTGGTAGAAATTGGGTTTGTAAGCTTAACAAATCGCTATATGGATTGAAGCAATCCCCGAGGCAGTGGTACAAGCGATTTGATAGCTTTATGAGAAGGCAGAAGTACACAAGAAGCAAATATGACAATTGTGTGTATTTGCAGAAGCTGCATGACGGATCTTTCATTTATCTACTCTTGTATGTTGATGATATGTTAATCGCTTCGAAGAGCCAAAATGAGATAGATAAGCTGAAGGCTCAGTTGAATCAAGAGTTCGAGATGAAAGATCTAGGTGAGGCCAAGAAGATTCTCGGCATGGAGATAAGTAGAGATAGACAGAGAGGCAAGCTTTGTTTGAATCAGAAGCAATATCTGAAAAAGGTATTACAATGTTTTGGTGTAAATGAAAACACAAAACATGTAAGTACCCCACTTGCTTCTCATTTGAAACTTAGTGCTCAATTATCTCCGAAAACTGAAGAAGAAAGAGAATATATGGCGAAAGTCCCATATGCTAATGCAGTTGGGAGTTTGATGTATGCGATGGTGTGTACGAGGTCTGACATTTCACAAGCTGTTGGAGTTGTGAGCAGGTATATGCATGATCCTGGAAAAGGACATTGGCAAGCTGTGAAATGGATTCTACGGTATCTTCGAAAAACCGTAGATGTTGGTTTAATTTTTGAACAGGATGAAGCACTTGGTCAGTTTGTAGTTGGATATGTTGATTCTGACTTTGCTGGTGATTTAGATAAACGTCGTTCAACTACGGGGTATCTGTTTACTCTTGCGAAAGCCCCAGTGAGTTGGAAGTCTACCTTACAGTCTACAGTAGCTGTGTCTACTACAGAGGCAGAATATATGGCAGTTACAGAAGCTGTTAAGGAGGCTATTTGGCTTAATGGATTATTGAAAGACTTGGGAGTTGTTCAAAGTCACATTAGTCTATATTGTGACAGTCAGAGTGCTATTCATTTAGCGAAAAATCAAGTCTATCATTCAAGAACCAAGCATATCGACGTAAGATATCACTTTGTGCGGGAAGTCTTTGAAAAAGGAAAAATTCTACTTGAGAAGATTCCGACAACAGATAATCCCGCAGATATGATGACCAAGGTGGTAACAACAATCAAGTTTAATCATTGTTTGAACTTGATTAACATCCTGAGAATTTGAGCACCTTTAGGTGTATGGCGCTCGAGAGCGCATTTGGAGGCACTACAAAAGATAGCTTTATCGAATTTGGGGAGTTGAAGGAAGTGTGTGAAGATGTGATTATCCTAATCAAATCTTCAAGGTGGAGATTGTTGATAAGTTAAATTAAAAAGGGGTTGAAAAGTCAAAAATGGTGGGAGGTGCAATTGGCACCGAAAGAAAAAAAAAATAGTTGGCAAGTTGTTTAAAGTTGAAAGGGATAATTGCAATTTTGGTTCCTAATTTTTTAGGCAATTTGCAAGTTAGTCCCTGAACTTCAACTATAAATAGGCCTAACCATTTCTCATTTCAACCATCCCAACCAATCTTTCTCTCTTAGTTTTCTTTTTCTCCCATTTGAGAATTCTTAAGGAATTCTATTTGTTTGTAATATTTTGGAGATAGTAAAGTTATCATCTGGTGTTAGTGCCCGAGGACGTAGGTATAATTTACCGAACCTCGTTAAAACTCTTGTGTTCTTTTTGTCCTATTTTTCTTTCAATATTTGAGGGTATAATAGTAGTATTTAATTGTGCTATTAAATTACGTTAGAAGGAATATTCTGACTAAGGAAAGACTTGGTATTTAAGAGATCCTTGTGATCCACCTCTCTTCCCTGGGAATTGAACTTTGTGTGATTTTTTAGTACAATAATTTACACGCTTCCGACCCTATTGGAACAACATATGGGACAGGATGTTGGGGACTATTGCCTTGAGATTCTAAATGAAGGTAAATCACTTGCTGACACTGATAAAACAAATATAGTCCTTGTCCCAAAAACTACTAACCTAAGTGTATGCAACAGTTCAGTCCCATTAGTTTATGCTCCATCTTATATAAGATCATTTCAAAAACAATGGTGAATAGGTTCTAAAAAGTGTTGAATGTGTGTGTGGATGAAGCGTAGAGCACTTTTGTTCTGGGAAGGCTAATCACATATAATATTCTTATTGCATATGAAATTCTCAATGTGTATAAAAGGAAGATGTTGGGCAAAAGAGGCAATTTCATTCTTAAATTGGATATGAGTAAGGCTTATGATAGGGTGGAGTGAAATTTTTTAGAGAAGATGATGTTGAAAATGGGTTTCTCAAAAAGATGAGTGGATTTTATTGTGCAGTGTATTAGTATAGTGCCTTATTCTGTTGTTCTGAATGGCGAGTTGGGAAAAAGACTTTTCTTCTGAGATGGGTCTTCGTCAAGGGGATCCCTTTAGTCCTTACTTGTTTCTGATTTGTAGTGAGGGATTGCTTTCCCTTATGTGAACAACAATATGGGAGAAGTTGGTTAGGGGAGCAAAAATTAGTTAGAGAGGCCCGAAAATCTCACACTTACTGTTTGTGGATGGTTGTATTCTATTTGGGGAGGCGACAAAAAATGGAGCTATGTTTTTTTAAGTAGATTTTGGCAAAATATGAGAATACGTCGGGTCAATGTGTTAATTTGAGAAATCAGTTGTTTATTTTAACACAAATGTTCGAGGGTGTAGTAGGGAAAATATTGTTGAATCCATTCTTCTATTGATCCAGAGTAGTATTTGGGTTTACCCAACATGGTGGATCGAAATAAAATGTGGGTTTTTCAGGTTTTGAAGGATCGTTTAAGAAGTTGTATTGCAAGTTAGTGTGTTAGACATTTGTTGCAGAGGGTAAAGAGATTTTTATTGAAAGTGTTTTACAAGCCATTCCTACCTTTGCAATGTCATGCTTATTGTTACCAACCTTGTTTTGCTTGGAGTTGGAACTTATTATTAGTTGATTTTGGTAGCAGAAACATGGAGGAAGAAAGAGAATTCATTGGTGTAAGTGGCTGAAGTTGTGTGAACTAAGAGAGGATGAGGGCTTGGGTTTCAGAAATTTGGTGAAATTTAATATTGTTTTACTTGCGAAACAAGGGTAGCGTTTGATTAAATATCTGGATTCACTTTTAGCATGATTGCTTAAATGACAGTATTATTCGTCTACTGATTTCATCAATGCAAATCTATGTACTTACCCATAATATACTTGGAAGAGCATTTTTGCTGCAAGCGGTCTGCTCCAAACGGGACTGGGCTGGCGAGTGGGTTATGGCACCAATATTAAAATTTGGGAGGACGTATGCGTTCCCGGGCTGCCTAGAAGGAAAATAGAACCATGTGAGGGGAACTCATTAGTTCGATTAGTGTCCGAATTGATTAATCATCAAGAAAGACAGTGGGATGAGCAGAAACTTATTGTTCATTTGGGTGAGGAAATTGCTAAAAGGGTACGATGTATTTCTATTGCTGAGAATCTATAAGAGAATAGGATAGTTTTTGGGAGAGGAGCCGTCAGGTGATTTTTCAGTAAAGAGCAGCCATAATATCTTAATTCAGAGTGCTGAGTCTATTGATAGTAACTATAATTATACAACTTTCTTTAAGAGGCTCTGGCAGATTAGTTTACCAGAGAAAATGAAAATTATAGCATGGAGAATCATTAAAAATTACATCCCTAGCTACTACATTTTGTACAATAGAAGGTTACGAAGTTCACCAATGTGCCTGAAGTGTACAAGATGTCGAAACCTCTGAGCATATTTTTAGAGTTTATCCATTTGTAGTAGAAATATGGAGAAAGTTAGATTTTGAATGGCTTGATGGATCTTTATAAGAATGGCTTAATTACATTGTTTCCGCGTTATCTACTACTACATGCAGGATTGTGATTTGTACCCTATGGTATATGTGGTCAGTAAAAAAAATATTAATTCATGACAGGATAATTTTATTATCTCAAGACATAATTAAAAGGTTCGAGTCCTACATTAGAGAAGTTGATGTGGTTTAGAAGAAATTACTTATTCGAAGGGTTGAAAATGAACATTGAAGGCCTCTAAAGGATCCTTTCCTCAAAATAAAATTTGATGTAGCGTTTCAAGGTAACAATAGGAAATCCTGCACAGAGATAATTATTAGAAATTTGGGAGGGTTAAGTGGTGGGCTAAAACACAATAGTAAACTATCACAAACTTACAAGTTTTGCAGTTGAGGCTCTTGCATGTCTCCAGGTAGTGAGTTTGGGGATAGATTTAAGGATTCATGAGGTGCTAATGGAAGGAGACACATTGTCAGTTATAAAAAAGATGAGGTCCTTGAATGAAGATGGGTCGGTTATAGGGGCTTATATATACGATGCAAAGAAAAAAGTGTAGAAGGGTTCTCAAGATGCTCGTTTAGACATGTTGTAACAACTCAATTTTGACCCTAGTCGGACATAGTAGTTTCGGGACCACAAATCCGAGTCAGAAAACTATTTTAAAATTATTTTTGGTATTTGCAGTATGTGAATTACTATGTGTGAAAATTTTGTATGAAAATTTAATCGTTTGAGTGCTCAAATTGATAAAATGACTTAATCGTATAAAATGGAAATTTAGGGGGTCAAATTTAAAAGCACCCAATTGTTGTTGTCTTTTAAAAATGAGTGTTTTAAATGGGAATTAGGCCATTTAGTTGATAGTGGGCGGCAATGGTCAATATTGCCCTTATGTTATATGTTTTGTAATTTATTTAATTAGGTTAAAATAGTAAATTAAAAATGCATGATAATATATATTAATTAAAATAAATAAATTACAAACCATGTTCTCATCTTCCCTAAGCCGAAACTAAGAAAAGAAAAGAAAGAAAAAAACTCAAGCAAGGGTTCGACTATTAGAAAGTTTGATTCAAGATCAATAAACGAAGAAAATGGGATTAGATCTAAAAAAAACGAAGATAGTCGAGTAGTCGATCGTGTCCGTCGATATCTAAAGTAAGTCAGTTAGCAATTAAATGTTATTTAAATTGAATATATATATTTATTTATAATATAAATGATAAGCTGAAACTTAAAATATGTAATTTGAATAAAACTTTGTTAGTTTTCTATTTGATAGCCGAATATATGAGATGGTGTTGGTAGGTTGATTTTAATGATACAAATTATAGGTATGTTAGCTAAATATGCTTTAAGTTCAATGATATGAAACCAACAGTAGAATATATATATATATATATATATATACATAGATATGTAAATCGAATGTAAGGCTTATTCCTTGGGTTGAATTTAAAGTTATGAGTTATAAATATATGGTTCAAAAGTATAATACAAGTTCTTGAATTAAAATTAATATTATGAATCACTTATATTTTTATGCATGTGGTTCGAACATGTATATATATATATTCAAGTTCCTAAGTTGGAAATTAATGTATGAATTTTATATACATAGGGCAGTTTGAGCATAGGTTACAAAACCCCTTGTGCTGAATGTAATATTTTTGAGTTATACCTATGTGGTCCGAATGTAAGTTTACTATGAAGAATCGAATATAATCCAATGTTACTGATATACAGTTATTGAGTAATATTTATGTAATTATAAAGAACTATACGAAAGATCATCTTTGTATTTGAGATTCTTAGGCTTGTGCGTAGCAGGCTTAATGCCAGTGAAATATTCAGACTTTACGTCTAATAGGCTTTTTGCTGGTGTACGGAAGCAGGCTTTAAGCCTAACAGACTATGTGCCGGTGAATTTATTCAAAACATGTGTTCAGAAAGTTCTTGTCAATGTAATATTAAATGCAGTCGAACATGTGAATGAATTTCATTTGCAAGTATGTATTAGTTAAATGAATGAATGGAAATAAGGTAAGTTGTCTATTTGGAATGAAATATCATAAGTGATTGTAATATCATAAGTTATCATGTTTATTTAGAGATGTAAATTGGCTTAGTTGATAACTAAGCTACCATAATCAAGGCTTATATATTTATATATAAATGAATTAAGGTATGTTTAGATTAATAGAAAAGTATATGAAATTAAAAGTGTAACCAACAGATGTATATTATCTTTATAAATAAGTTAATTGCTCTTTTATTTATTTAGTTAAATTTTATCTATGCTATTGATTTACTAAGCTCTCAATGGCTTACTGTATGTGTTTGTGTCTGTTTATTTCTGTCTTATAGATTTTGAGGTTGTTACGAGCTCGGGAATCGTCAGTAAAGCTTATCACACTATCGGCTAATTACGGTATCTTAAGGTGAAATTTTTTTTGAGACTATAGCATGCATAGACTAAGACTAGTTTGAAATTGTTTATTTTGAAAGTAAATATGTATTAAAGCCATGCGAATATGGCTTAATTATCTTGCCTTATTCGGTTTTGGATTGGATTGAAGATCATGCATATTTTGATTTTGGTATATATATATTTGATAAGTAAAGTTGGTCATATGGTTTATAACATTCAGAGTTAAAGTGAGGAATTATTTGTATATGTGTTCGGTTTAGATTTAGGATAATGTTAAATATAATGTTTCATAGAATAGATGAGCAATCCGTTTGATAAATATTTATAATGGTAATGTTGAATACTTATGTGCGGTAAATGATATGAGATAATTGGATTAATGAATTTTTGATTTGTGCATAGATTGTTTTCGAATATGATATGTGCTGAATTGGTGTTCATAAATATCGTATATGTAAATGGAATGTATTGAAATTTGTTTAATTCAAGTATATAGGTGGCTTTGAGATTTATTCGATGTTTACGTTATATTGATAAGCAGGTGTTATATTCTAATTGATGTAAAGGTATATTTGATTAAAACAAGGAAACAGAAGTTTAATATTAGTTGATTATATAAATAAATAATTATGTTCGAATATACCTAGATTAGTTAATTTAGTTTGAGTTGATAGGAATGCAACCTTATTTAAATTTGAATAGTTCATTAAGTGCATTTAGCATTTAAAGTAAGAAATGCAAATTTGATATAATGTGAATTATACTTGTGTCTTTAAATATTAAATGTGATCAGAAGATTTGTGTGTTTCGTAGTAACGACTGAGGTATATATATATATATGTCATATCATGATTTATTATATGATTAAATTGATAAGTAGTACTCGTGTCATTAAGTTGGGATATGTTCTATTGCTTAAATGTAAGTTGTTTGAATAAGTAATTATAATTTTTTAATAGTGCTGATTGGTAAGTTATGACTTTATAATTAAATCTATTTGTGAATGGTTAAACCAGTCAAAGTAATAAAAGTAACATTGTTCTTGAGTGACTAAGAATGTTCAATAATTGTGTTTTAATGTGCTATGTTCAGTAATGCCTCGTAACCTTAATTCGGCGACGAATACGGGTTAGGGGTGTTGCATATATACTAGCAAGAGGGGTTGATGAGAGGTAGGAGTACTTATTTGGAAGGGTGTGTGCTGGACTTTGCGAGGGATGTGGTGGACAACAACCGGCGCGAACGACAGTTGGGGGAAGGAGGATGAAATGGTGGAGATGTTCTCTGATGGCATCGTAAAGAACTGTGACGGGGTTTGAAAGGGAGTACGGAGATCAATGGGTTACTTTTGAGATGGTGATGGTTTTTGAGTTTTTAATGATTCTTGAGGGGCCTCAAGTTGGATCAGGGGAGGTGAACGATGTGGCTGTTACCTAGGAACAAAGGTTACCGTTTTGGATTCCATGGTGCTGCTGATTGCCTATGGAAAAGGAAAGTGGGTCTAGCTTTGGAAAAAGTTATGACTTTTTCAACTAATAATTCTAAATTAAATTATAATTATTTTTAAAGTTAATTTAATAATATGATGAAAAATAAAATTTATTTTTGTCAGTTCAAAAATTTCTTCAAACTCTTATTTTTATATAGACTAGCTCCCAAGTCACGTAAGTCGCACCTGATTTTATGGGTTTATTTTCTAAATTTACTAAATAATATATTTAAAAAAATACATTTCTAATTAAATGAGAGTTTACTTAATTTATAAAAGTCTACTAATTTTGAAAATAATTGAGAGAATAAAATAATATTCTAAAAGTTATTAAATAATATTAGTAACATTAGATAACACAATGATAAATAACATTCACAAGCATGTAAATTTTAATAAAATTAGATAGTAGTAAAACTATCAAATATCAAATATCAAATCATAATAACTAAGCATCTCAAATAATAATGAAAAACCATTAAAAAAAATTTGGTGATGAAAACAAAACCTTTTAAATAATATTAAAATGTTAGATATTTTGTTTTTCGGTCCGTGTGGACTGCATTTAACCAGTTATTTTGTGTAGTAAAGTTGATTTTTTTCCCCTGTGATTTCACTTTGTTTTAAAAGCTGCTATAAAGCTTCTGGCATTGTTGCAATTACTGTATAAACATACCATCATCAATTCGCTGATGGACTCCCACTCATCTTGGGCTCACCCCTCGTAACTAATTTCGAGCCTACAAGGATGCAGCTTGTTAGGCTAAAGATGCCAAGGCCCAATAAAGCAACCCAGTAGCTTCATCCAACTCCAGCAACCGTACACAGAACGCAGCCAATGTCAACAACGTGCGCCATTGCCATCTAACCGACGGTAGATAAGCTTGACTTTACCAGAAGTTTCATAAATAGCTATCGAAATATCTGACTTCTGGGTCTCTCATTCTCAACGTCGCCTCTCCCCCCTGACCCATACACACAGTCATTCACCAAGCTGGCTTGGACCCCTCCCGATGAACTGTTGTTCCCTAAAATCACATTCAAAACGACAACAGATGCGCAATACAGTTGTATTGTAGACCATCATTTCAAACATCTCATTTATTGTTTCCTTCATCTTACACGGTACATGCCGCACCCCCTTGGATCCCTGTTTTTTTTTTTTTTTTGAGGTACGTCCGTAAGTCCTTTGGCTGTCCGGATTCACGGTCTTAAGCTGTAAAATGGGGCATTCTCCTTTTCATTTATTTTTACGATTTGATTGTCTCATCCAAAATTCCTGATCTGTCGAGCTGGTTACGCCCTAAATAAATTTCATGCTTGCAATGTCGAATTCGTGTCATACTCTGCAATCCTGGCTCACTCAAATCTGATATTGTAGTGGCTTAGGCCTTAACTTAATTTCGATCACCAACGAAAGGTGCATGTAGCAACTTTATGAATCTTAATTTTTATCTAAGCTCAACTATATTTGTAAATATGAATATTTGTTCAAGTTTAGCCTTATTTAAAATATGAATCTTAATTTTTATCTAAGCTCTACTATATTTGTAAATAATTAACCTAAATCTGTTTATGTCCGTTAGTAAAATAAGAAAAGGAATGAATTGACCAATTATTGAACCGATGGTATAAAATCGGATATAAATCAAATCACTATTTATTGGTAGAAAACTAAAAACCAGGACAAAAAAACCGCAATTCAATTTGCTCAACTAGTTTATGATTTCTTTATATATTTATTTAATTATTGTTGATTCAACAATTTATCTAATTTTTACAGCATTAAAATACATCCATATTATTTTTTAAAATAATTTTTATTTAATATTTAATAAATATATATCTTTTATTCTCATTATATATATTTCTCTTACTAAATTTCTAAATATAAACAACTTAATATATTATTTTTTATATTTACATTATTATAATATAATATGTTAAGAAATGGCTTAAAATTGGTAGTGGATTGTTGTTGTTGGTAGTGGGTTGTTGGTGGTAGTGGATTAGTGGATGGTTGTTGGTGTCCATTTTCAACCACAAATCTTTGCCAAAGTTTTGGACAATTATGTCCTTGAACTCTCTTATAAATAGAGAGGTTCATTAGCCATATTTATCATCCCAAACCAAGAGAGAGCAAAGCTTGTTCTTTGAAAGCTAGGATTTTAGCTTTCGGGTTTTCTATAGGGGTTGAGAGTTGTGAGGTTCTCGGGTTGTGTCTTGAGTGTAAAACACTTGTAATCTTCATCTTGTTATAGTGAAATTTCTTTTCGCCTCTGCCCGTGGACGTAGGCATTAAAGCCGAACCACGTAAATCCTTGTGTTCACTTTATTTTTCGTTCCGGTCAATTTACTTGTAGTCATATCGGAGTTCTCGAATCGATCCTTTCCGCAACAAATTGGTATCAGAGCGTAGTTGAAGGAGTGATAATATTTTCTGAATTGCCCTGTGACTGCAGCTTTGTCTGATCTTTCACATCAGGAAGAAAATATTATCATTCATTCAAAGGTTCCAAATTATGGCTACAAGTGTTTCATCGACTAAGTATGATGTCGAGAAATTTACCGGGAAAAATAGTTTCAGTTTATGGCGCATCAAGATGCGGGCAGTGCTGGTTCAACAAGGATTGCTAAAAGCATTGTCTGGTAAAGATAAATTACCAAGCACACTTTCGGAAGAGCAAAAGGATGACATGCTAGAAAGAGCACATAGTGCTATTCTGCTATGTCTAGGAGATGAAGTGCTACGAGAAGTAGCGGATGAGAAAACCGCGTCCGGTTTGTGGCTCCGGTTAGAGAGCAAGTACATGACGAAGTCATTGACGAACCGGCTCTACCTCAAGCAAAGACTCTATGCCCTGAAGATGGAGGAAGGTACACCTGTTTCCCAGCACCTGGATAAATTCAATTCCATTATCATGGATTTGAATAATATCGATAACAAAATCGATGATGAGGACCAAGCAATAATTGTTTTGTGTTCTTTGCCTCCCTCGTATGAGAATTTTGTTGATACAATGATGTACGGTCGTGATGACCTGACTCTAGAGGAGGTGAAAAATGCCTTAAGTTCCAGTGAGTTGAGGAAGAAAATCACTGGTAAGGTGGTCGAAAACAATGAAGGCGAAGGCTTGGTTGCTCGAGGAAGATCCAAGGCAAAGGGTGGAAGTTCAAGTAAAAGCCATCCTAGATCGCAGTCCAAGAAGAGAATACAGTGCTACTACTGTAAGAAGTACGGGCACATGAAGGTAGATTGTCCGAAAAGGAAGGAGAAATCAGAATCACAGGAGCAACAAAATGATCGTGCGAATGTAGCTGATGCAGATTCTTCAAGTGATGCCGAGATCGTTCTTGCAGTATCCGACTCTTACGCTGGTGGGAGATGGATTCTTGATACGGGAGCTACATTTCATATAAGTACTTCGAAAGATGCATTCTCAACATACGAGAAGCATTCTGGTTCAGTACTAATGGGAAATGACCACGCATGTCAAGTCATGGGGATTGGCACAGTTCGTATAAAGATGTTTGACGGTATTGTTAGAACCCTAACTGATGTTCGGCACATTCCAGAAATGAAGAAAAATTTGATCTCTTTGAGTACGTTGGACAAGAAAGGCTTTCGGTACTCTGCTGAAGGTGGAGTTCTCAAGGTATTCTCGGGTGCTTTGACTGTGATACGTGGTAATTTGGAGCGGGGCCTTTACTTCCTCGATGGTTCCTCGGTTACAGGTGTTGCGGGAGTGTCATCATCAGATGATCTAGATTCTGACACCACGAAGTTATGGCATATGCGGCTCGGGCATATGAGCGAGAGAGGCTTATCGGTGCTAAGCAAACGAGGATTATTGTCTGGGCAGTGTACAGGAAAGTTGAATTTCTGTGAGCACTGCGTCTTCGGTAAGCAGACTCGGGTAAAGTTCAGCACTGGGATTCACAAGACAAAAGGCACAGTGGATTACTTCCATTCTGACCTTTGGGGGCCTTCTCCGACAATTTCTAAAGGTGGTTACAGATATCTGCTTACCTTTATCGATGATTACTCGAGAAAGGTTTGGGTGTATTTTCTGAAGAGCAAGTATGAGGTTCTCATCAACTTCAAGCAATTTAAAGCTTTGATCGAAAATCAAACAGGAAAGAAGATCAAGCGATTCCGGACGGATAATGGCTTGGAGTTTTGCTCAGGTGAATTCAATGAGTTCTGCAAAAATGAAGGAATAGTGAGACACCGCACTGTTCGTCGAACACCACAACAAAATGGAGTTGCAGAACGCATGAATAGAACTCTCTTGGAGCGAGCTCGTTGCATGCGATCAAATGCTGGGCTCGGTGAAGAATTTTGGGCTGAAGCTGTTAATACTGCTTGTTATTTGGTTAACAGATCTCCGTCAACAGCTATTGAGCTGAAGACTCCTGAGGAAGTATGGTCTGGTTCTCCTGCTGATTACTCTGGTTTAAGAGTGTTTGGCTGCCCTGCGTATGCTCATGTAAATGAGGGAAAACTCAAACCGAGGGCGAAGAAATGCATATTTCTTGGATACGGCCAAGGGGTGAAAGGATACAGGTTGTGGTGTCCTGATCCGGTTTCGTCCAAGTTCATCATCAGCAGAGATGTGACTTTTGATGAGTCATCCATGCTTCGATCCACCACAAATTCCCGGGAAAAGGAGGAGTCAGATAGAATGGGAGATCACGGTGTTGAGAAGCAGGTGGAGTGTCAGGTGGACGCTCCAATTCCTACGGAAGGTACTTCAGTCCAGGATGATCAAGTTGAGGTGCAAGATTCCGATGAAGATGAGTCACCTCAAGAAAAACCATATAGCATTGCCACTGGAAGAACGAAGAGACAAATCAAACCAAATCCGCGTTACGCTAATCTGGTGTCTTTCGCGCTCAGTGTGGCGGAGTCCATTGGTATAGAACCTTCCAGTTATAATGAGGCTGTCACGTGTGATGAGTCGGCACAGTGGGCAATTGCTATGAGTGAGGAGATAGAATCTCTTCACAAGAACCATACTTGGGAGTTGGTTAAGCCGCCAAGTAACCAGAAGATAGTTGGTTGCAAATGGGTCTTCAAGAAAAAGGAAGGCATCCTAGGGGTTGAAGCAACTAGATTCAAGGCACGATTGGTTGCTAAAGGCTTCACTCAGAAAGAGGGGATTGACTACAATGAAGTTTTCTCCCCAGTCGTAAAGCATTCTTCCATTCGTGTATTACTTGCCATGGTGGCCAAGTCTGATCTAGAACTTGAGCAGCTTGACGTAAAAACGGCGTTCTTGCATGGTGAGCTCGAGGAAACAATCTACATGCGTCAACCAGAGGGTTTTACAGTTCCTGGTAAAGAAGACCATGTCTGTCTATTAAAGAAGTCTTTATATGGATTGAAACAATCCCCAAGGCAGTGGTACAAGCGGTTTGATAGCTTCATGATTCAGCATGGTTACACAAGATGTGACTATGATGCTTGTGTCTATCATCGGAAGCTCTCAGATGGTTCGCACATTTATTTGTTGCTGTATGTTGATGACATGTTAATTGCTTCCAAAAACATGTCGGAAATCAACAAGTTAAAGTCGCAGTTGAGTGGTGAGTTCGAGATGAAGGATCTGGGTGCTGCCAAGAAAATTTTGGGCATGGATATTCACAGAGATCGCAAGGCGGGCAAGCTTCGTGTGTCGCAGAAGAACTACATTGAAAAGGTTCTTCAACGCTTCGGCATGGATAAAGCGAAAACTGTGAGTACTCCGTTGGCACCACATTTCAAACTCTCTGCAGAGTTGTCACCACAATCTGATGAAGAAAAGCAGCAAATGTCTCACATTCCATACTCGAGTGCAGTTGGAAGCGTGATGTATGCAATGGTTTGCACTCGTCCAGACATTTCACATGCAGTTAGTGTGGTCAGCAGATACATGAGTTGTCCTGGCAAGGAACACTGGCAGGCCGTGAAATGGATTCTCAGGTACTTGAGAGGTTCTG